>NC_090382.1:93313573-93613573 GCF_036365525.1 Heterodontus francisci | reverse complement strand
CTTGCCAACCAATCAGCACCCTTTTCTCATGCAGTATAAATTGTTGCTCCCTTTGAAATTTGGCATTCTTGCATCTGTACTGATGAGTGCAAGATGAAAAGCTTTGACAGCATGTCTTTCTATTCTGCAATACTGAAGTTCTGTACTGCCAAGCGACTATTTATGTCGTAACAACTAAGGCACGAGGAGTGCACTGTCTTCCTCTAGTTCCACTTCTCCACAGGTCATAACATATATTTAAATGTTTACCCAGTTACCAATACGGCTAATTATATACTCTATTTTTTTATTTCAGAATAAAATCCACCAACCAGGTTTCTTTCATAAACAGCAAAATTATTTATTTATTATAAAACAAGACTTATCCAATAGACATGCAAAGCATTAACACACAATTTGAAATATGAAAATTCCCTTTTAAAATTAGCCACACACACAGGTTAAAGAGAAACTAAAGAAGTTTTCTCTGCAGAGATCTTTGTATAAAAAAAGACAAAAAAATACATTGGCCAAATACTTGTCAATTCTTGAAAGAAAAGAAGATATGGAATGCTATCAGTTGTCCCTTTATTCTGGCATCCCTAATATGCATAGATGGCTGTAACCCGGATCTTTTTGGAGCAGTTCTCCTCAGGCGACATCGAGGTCTCGCAGGCTTTCCAGGAGAAATACGGCATCAGGCATTTCAGCTATCACACACTGGAATTTGCAGGGTTTCTCAGAGAGGTGCAGAAAAGATGAGCTGAGAGTTTCTCTCAGCAGGCTATAAACTCAACTGACTCAAAACAATATTCCAAAATGAAACCAACTCTTGACCACCATAAATCTTGACATGTCACTTCTCTGTAAACAACTCTCCCAGTCACCCAGGCTTCTGTTGTTTATTTAGCTTAAGACATGTGGCATCCTGTAAATGTTATTTTTAAACAGAAAGCTCAAGTCCTTCAAGTGACCTTTTTTTTTAAAAAAAAAGAACAAAGTCTATCATCTATGGAATCACTTAAGTCCCAAATGAATCCATCTCCACAATCTTCACCTATAAGTCCTCAATTTAAAAAAAAATAGAAGCACTTTCATAACAATATTTAATATCTGTATATAGTATAACTTACTTATGTACTTTGAAGGTTTCAATTTTAGACAGTTCTTGTTCATTAATGAAATAAAATCCTTTTGACTTCGTAATTGCTCCATGAAGCCCAATTCGGTTCTTCCAACAAATTCTTAAGTGTATTTCCCTTACTTTACATGTCTACACATCTGTGTCTACTGCCACACTTTTATTTTTTTCATTTCTTTTATTTACAGAAGACACTGCCCTTCATCTGTCTGAAGCTAATCTAATAGTACCTCACTATCATCCAGGAGGAGTGCTTTATACAGTCAACAGCCCCAACCTAACCACAGGTACCTAAATTTTTATTCCAGAGAGTTGTAATTCCAATTTATCACACTGTCCAGTTCCCTCTCCCACCTGTTGAGACCAGAGACCTAAATTTCAAGGAGTCCATTTACTTTTTACAGCCTTGTCTACTTTTCTCCATTCACTCCATTTCCTCCAAAATGAAACTGAGCATATGTAGATTTAAATCAAAATCTGAACCTAACTTCCTCCAAACTATTTTGCACACTCCCCTGCAAAGGATATTACCCCTCACTAAACTTACACTGGCTCTGAGGACCAAGTAATGTAGTCACTTGGAATGTTGTTCTTGGTTGGAATCTAGCTTCAACCATTTGGGAGGAAATTTTGTCGTCTTTGATGACTTTAAAGGTTCTGAGTGAAATGAGTCTTGGACAATCCACAGTGCAAAACTGGCCTTAATTGACTATAAATGTTTACTGAAGGTAATATATTGTAGAGACAGCTTTACTCTGTAAATAATGGAGTTTTATATACTGTACTTGGTATTAAAGATGTTCAAACATTCTGTTCCCCAGGAATAACATCCTTCACCTGACAGGAAACTAAGTCACTTTACCCCCCAAAAAATCATTTATATTGGCAAAATTAACTCATAATTGAGAAAACTTCCATCTGACAATCAAAACTTCTATCTATCAATCAAAATTAGCCAAGTTAGCTTTGCTAAGTTGGTGTCTATTTTGTTCCATATTCACCTCAGGGGTAGCATTTATACTGCTGACATCCCGATTTATGTCAGTTGAAACAGGATTAAAAAATTGTAACTAAATTCCACGTGTGGTATTTTTCCTCTGCATGCACTTTGTTCTGCCTGTCTTACATTCCCACTATCCTTTCAATATTTCCTTACATTTGAAAAAACATGTTCGCACAAGCTCTTAGAATGCATGTAAATTGGGCATCTATACACCTGCTTGAGCATCTGTAAAGCTATACCATTGAGAAGGATTAGTTTACTCATAGTGGCATTTTACAATTTTAGATGGAGAACTCTGATTACGTCATTTGTTAAGACAAACAGGACTTCAAAGTGACACACTGTTCACTAAAAATGAGTATTTAGAAATATTTAGTATCACTAACCCCATCCCCTTTTGATGATCCTGCCAAGTCTGCTTTGAAACCTCATTTGTTACTGTGTGTAACCTTATTCCTCGTATCTATCGATATCTGAATTAGAGCTAAGCAAATAAACCTTACACAGAAGCTGCAGAAATGAGTGGCACTTATTCAGGCTGTTAGCTCTACAGATGCTAATGAATCCCCCTTGGGAACAGAGACAGATGCAAGTGTCTTGAAAGTAGATATGATGACACCTGTGGTCATGAACTGCACTGTAGTTGCTGTTGACATCATTTTCTGACAGTATAGTCCTAGTGTCCACAGTACTTATCTGCTACGATTTGTCTAGTCATTCTCTACTCTGTCAATGCATATTTTTTTCTCTCTGAATTTTTTTTTGTTACATTGAATGGGATCCTTACGTGACCTTTTTTACTTCTTTGTGTGTGCTCATCAAGCACTCAGGAACAGTTTTAATATTGCTACCAATTTGGTTCAACTCAAAATCAGTGTTTGTGTGGGCGGCACAGTGGCGCAGTGGTTAGCACCGCAGCCTCACAGCTCCAGGGACCCGGGTTCGATTCCGGGCACTGCCTGTGTGGAGTTTGCAAGTTCTCCCTGTGTCTGCGTGGGTTTTCTCCGGGTGCTCTGGTTTCCTCCCACAAGCCAAAAGACTTGCAGGTTGATAGGTAAATTGGCCATTATAAATTGTCACTAGTATAGGTAGGTGGTAGGGAAATATAGGGACAGGTGGGGATGTTTGGTAGGAATATGGGATTAGTATAAATGGGTGGTTGATGTTCGGCACAGACTCGGTGGGCCGAAGGGCCTGTTTCAGTGCTGTATCTCTAATCTAAAATCTAATCTATAGTATGTCATTTACAGTGTATTCCAATATCAGAGATAGCTGAGAGGTCTTTTGTTTGTGAATATGCAAGATGTTTAGGATAATGTTTTGTCAATTTGAGCTTCAGACCATTTATATGGAATATATAAATATCTAAAGAAGAGGGTTTTATAAGGCTGTAATTTGCGAATGGATGTGATAACTTGTAAGTGATGCTCAAATTGTTCCTACAGTTGCCTGAATCACCCTGATTGAATCCTTGGTTATTTGTTTAGGTATTTGTTACTTTGTGAAACATGTACTGTAGGATACCAAAATCAAAATGGATCATTTTCAATATTATGATACTATATTTAAGTGATATAATGATGCATTTTAAAGTGGTTCACATCATGTCTTTATAAACCAAGGGGAAAAGTGACAGCCAAACTTTTATAATCATGGTACCCTTTAATAAAAATAGCATCAGCCAGAAATGCTCCATGAAATGTATGAACTATCACAACACTCAGTAGAGTTTGAGAGAAGATGTCAAATTGAATACAAATGGAGTGAAGGAGTTGGAGAGAGCAATAAATTACTATGTTACCAGAAGTGCCTTGAAGGTTAAGATACACTTACACAAGTGATCACTTGCGTAAGTATTGAACTCAAATAAGTATTATCTATAGCACATTCATAACTTTATATCTTCTGATATGTATTGACTAGTTTCGCTCCCATCTCCCCTTTTCAAACTTATCTTGCTCAGGTGATACACTTCCTGCTCCCTTGACCCTATTCCCACTAGACAGTTGATCACCCAGCTTCCTTTCATTGCCCGCATGCTAGCTGATATCCTTAGGTACTGTACCCCTCTCCTTCAAATCTGCTGTCATCACTCCCCTCCTCAAAAAAATGTTTAACCCGTCTGTCCTTGCAAACTACTGCTGTTGTTACTGTAGTTACATTTAGTGTTCGATATCCTCTTGATATTTGTTATGTTCATTGGTTAATATTCCTATGTATATTTACTGCTTTATATTTTATGCACAATGGTAACATATTTACTTGATTAAGTCATTATAGTATATGTTTATTGGGTTAAAGCCTGGCAGTATACATCATGTTTTCTAAGTTATGCCCCTACAGTATGTATTAACTGGGCTAAACCTCTATCATATCTATTGTATTACTAGGTTATGCCCCCATAGTATATGCTCACTGGGTCAAGCCTGTACAGTGTCTGTAAAATTTATTGGGTTGTTCGCTGATAATTATAAAAGATATGTAATAAATTATTCTCTTACAGTATATATTCACAGGGTTTCATCTCCACAGGATGTATTAAATTTCTTTGATCCTGCCCCACAGTATATATTTGCAAGGTTAAATCTCCACAGTATGTATACTATTTGCTGGATTTGTCATGTCATGACAGAATAATATAAAAAGGCATGGTACAGTGGGAAACATTTAAAGGATTCAGTGAGCAATTTGGAAAGACAAATATTAAAGTCTGTTCTGGGGTTTTTTTGTTCATTACACTTTTAAAAGTGTCACAGCAGTCTGTGCTCTAAAGTGTCACACTGTGGATTTCTGTTTTTAGGCCATCCATGCTCTGTAAATTGCACACTGTGCACACAGGGCTACAAATTGAGATCTTTTTATTTATTTAAATGATTTCTAAAAGGTCTGTTCACAGAATTCTTTATCATCGCCTTTGAATCTTAAATTACGACAAGTCTTGCTACAAAGAAATTGGAACATTATGCTGCTATATCAGGGGATGGCGGGATCCAGGTTTCTGCACTCAATTCCCCACACATTAAATTGCAATTTTGACAATGATGCCAAAGTGGAAAAAATGTATCGCTGCTAATGTGCAGCTAATAGTGACTGCCCCAGATCAGCATAGTCAGAGGCCCAGGAGTTGGTTGCCTGCCGGCCCTATAGGCTAGGAATGGTGCAAAATGTCTGACAACTGAAAGAGGATAAACAAAAAAGAAAAGAAAGACTTGCATTTATACAATACTTTTCATGAACTCAGGATGTCCCAAATGCCTTACAACCAATGAAGTACTTTTGAAGTGTAGTCACTATTGTAATGTAGAAAATGCAACAGCAATTTGTGCCCAGCAAGCTCCCACAAACAGCAATAAAATAATTAAGCAAGTTTTAGGTGTCGGTTGAGGGATAAATCTTGACTAGGACAACAGTGATAGGATGTGGGGGAGGTGAAGGATAGCTTCCCCTCTCATTGAGATAATGCTATTGGATCTTTTACACTTATAATTATCAATGATTATACCTGAGAGGGCTGATGGGGTCCTGGTTTAACATCTCATTCCAAAGTTGGCTCCTCCATCAGTGCAACACTCCCTTAGTACTGAACTGGAGTGCCAGCCTGGATCATGTGTTCAAGTCACTGGAGTGGGGCTTCTGTCTCAGATGCAAGATGCTACCACTGAGGCAAGGCTGGCATAAAAAGGATAATGAGAAGCTTTTACAGAATAATTTTACTGATGCTTTGGTGCATAATAGCGCCTGATAGTATTCTGATGTTATTCCATTTATACTGCCAAACCTTATGTAATGCATGGAAACTTTGATGAACTCAATCCCAACAATTTGCATTGCTCTTAACATAGGAACTGTCTCATGGAGTTTCACAAAGTAGAAAAGGAATAGCCTCTGCACAAGAGTAGAGATGATATTTGAGAAGGGTTTTAAAGGTGCAAAAAGAGGTAGAGTGGTGGAGGGGTTTATGGAGGGAGTTCCAAAGAGTAAAGCCAAGATGGCTGGAGGCTGTTCCACCAAAGGTAAAGAGGGGCAAACCAGGAGGCTAAAATCAGACATAAAGCTGGAGAAGGTTGCAGAAGTAGAAAAGGGTAAGGCTCTGAAAAATTTGTAGATAAGGGCAAGGGTCTTAAAGTTGTTTCAAAAGCCATAGGGGTGATTTTAATCTAGGAAACAGGTGGCTTTGCATCAAGTGGGAGGTTAAAGTCTGATAAATCTGCTCCCAATTCAAACCCACCTCCAATTTGTCCAAATCCAGCTTTAACTGAGGCCAGAAGGTGGGTGGGCAACCAGCCCAATCCAAGGAGGTGTGTTGGAACTTTAAATATGATAATGAGGCAGCGAGCCTCATTGTCATTCTACTTTTCAACTTTAACTCTGGTTGGCCAGCCTTCCCAAGCATTGGGAAACCTGGCAGCTTCATCAAGGCAAGAACGTGCAAGATATAGGATGTAAGTGCCTTTATACCTACCTTCTGGAACCATTTTCCTGCATGAGAACCCTTCACATTCAAGCACCTACCCGCACCCCCCGCCCCCGCCATAACCAACCTTCCTTCTAAGTCCTTCTAGTGGGATTTAAAATGATGAGTTTGGTCTTCCTGAAGATCAAGTGGATAAAATTCAGGTTAGTTAATGTCAGACAACACAGAGTTAGTTGGTGGAAGTGGCAGTGAGTTAGATTTGGTTGCTATCAGCTCACAAATACATGCTAACCCTATGCCTATGGAATGATATCACCAAGGTGTATCATGTAGATAAGTAAGAGGAGGAGGCACAAATGAAATCTTAGAGAACTCTGGAGGTGAGCATGAAGATAAAGTAATTGCAGGAGATGCATGGTGTGCATTGGAACAGGTGGAACCATGCAAAGATAGTCCTACACCGCTACAACAACAAAAGCACCATCAACAGTTTGTATTTATATAGCACCTTTAATGTAGTAAAATGTCCCAAGGCGCTTCACAGGAGTTTTATCAAACAAAATTTGACATTGAGCCATATAAGGAGATAAAGTCAACCACGTAGAACTTCTTTGATTAGTCATAGTATTAACAATGGATGGAGATGAAAAATGGCTTTGGGATTTTCAATGTCTAATTCAGCTAAAGTGAAGACAGTATTTGCAAGTCAGGGTGTTTACTTGTAGTTAAGTTGAATGTACCAGGAAATTTACTCGGCAAAGTACTGCTATTTGTTACTCTTTGTCAAGAGAGAGGAGAATCTCTTGGAAACTGATAAATGAAAATTCAGCCCAGGCTGGTTCTTTTTATAAATGTAAGGATGACTGGATTTGGACTGAGGCAAGGAGAAGGACACATTCGTATTATAGAGTTGAATTTGAATTAAGGTCTCATTAGAGACGCATACAAATTAAAAAGCATTTTGTGAATTGAGGTATAAGATGCCTGTAGCAATTGGAATGTTAGCATTTTAATAGAAATAAGTTATTAATTTGAAAAAAACAAAAGTAATACCTATCCCAGCACTTAAGGAGAGCTGGTAATTGGACTAACAATTTCTGAATATCCAAATGCTTTTGTGATACCAATTACCACCCATTTCATCAAAAATTCTGTTGTGTATAGAGACATCTGGTGTATGATTCACAAAGCCAGCTCTCACACAGTACTGTGGTTCACATTATTTATCACCACAAGAATGAGAAATATTCCTACATTGGATACTAAGGATGTTCCAAAACAAAATTGACGAATGTCTTGTGGCTCATAAGGTATGATTCACTCCATTTGACCCTAGCTGGCTCTAACACAATCATGTAGCACTCCAGCTCTACTTGGGAGTGTGTTTCAATTTTGATTGTCATTTGTTTTCTTTGCAGATATTAAAATTTAGAATTTAGCAGACTTACCCATATACAATCGTACTGGGAGAATGGGTGTAGGGGAGGCAATTCTGTATTCTCAGCAGCTAATAATTCTTTCACTTTCACCTGAGGTTGTCTCAGCTTGTTTGAAGAGATCTGCACAATTCGGGTCTCACATCTCACTATGCTGCTCCAAGTCTGACAAGAAAATGAATCAGTTCTAAATAGCACAATCTCTCCTGCTTCTTCTAAGGACTAATTTTCTTCAATGTTTTGAAAGGCAGATCAAACAAGAATGGCATGCACTGTGTACTGCAGTAGAGGAACTGAGGAAAGAGCAGTCAATCAAGTGATAAAAGCCATCTTTTCATTTTTCAATCCTCCATTTCAGTTTGAACTGTGATCTTTTTATTCTTTGTTGTGTCTTACTCTCACTCATTCTAGCATCCATGGTTTGTTATGAGATCTATGCTTCTGCTAAGAATGACACTCCTGAGGTCCAGTACGACCCTGTGGATCTCCTGGCTTCGATGATATTATTTCCCACAGATAACATAGTATTTTACTAAACCGTTCTCAGCTTTTTTGTTATGGCTGTCCACAACAAAATTGGTCTTTACCTTCATGGACTAGGTGCCTATTTTTATCTCATTGGTGAAGCAGTAATATGTGATGAAATTAGTGTTGAGTCAGACATGCTTTATTGCATTGTGCTGATGCATGAGTTGATTTTTTTTTGTAAGGCAGGGAAGAAAAGGCCAGAATCACAAGGAATTTCCAAGGGTTCTTCCAATCTTCTTTCCCTGGAGTTGCATATGATTTTCCTTCCAGTATCACAGTTGAAGATCAGGGAACTTGCACGGAAATTCTCCCACAAATTGTTTGTTGCCAGCCTTACCAGAACTAGAGCACAGAATCAAAATCAAGTCATCAAAAGGTGCAGGTTTGCCTTCAGAATGAATTTTAAGGGTCCACCTATTTAAAGGAATTATCTTATGCATCCCCCACATCCTTTGTCCCAGCATTGGCTGCCATGACTTCAGCTGCCAAGGCTCTAAGCTCTGGAATTTCCTCGTGAAATCTCCCTGCCTCACTTCCTTTCTCTTTGTTTCCTCTGGAAACAAATGGACTTATTAGCAAGAGGCAGCATGGTTTTGTGAAGGAGAGGTCGTGTCTCACTAATTTGATTGAGTTTTTTGAGGAAGTGACGAAGATGATTGATGAAGGAAGGGCAGTGGATGTTATCTATATGGACTTCAGTAAAGCCTTTGACAAGGTCCCTCATGGCAGACTGATACAAAAGGTGAAGTCACATGGGATCAGAGGGGAGCTGGCAAGATGGATACAGAACTGGCTCGGTCATAGAAGACGGAGGGTAGCAGTGGAAGGGTGCTTTTCTGAATGGAGGGATGTGACTAGTGGTGTTCCGCAGGGATCAGTGCTGGGGCCTTTGCTGTTTGTAGTATTTATAAATGATTTGGAGGAAAATGTAGCTGGTCTGATTAGTAAATTTGCGGATGACACAAAGGTTGGTGGAGTTGCGGATAATGATGAGGATTGTCAGAGGATACAGCAGGATATAGATCGGTTGGAGACTTGGGCGGAGAAATGGCAGATGGAGTTTAATTCGGAGTTTAATTAACATTAATAAATCAGAATAAGTATAGTATCAAACTACACAGTAATTGTGAGAAAAAAACATTTTTATTGGAATTCTAATGTTGGCCCGATAGTCGATGCCATTACTCTTATGAAACTGACAGCAACTTCTGGAGACCACACATGCAAGTGAAATGCAGAAATCCAGAAGTTATTATCAGTGTTTCTATGCTTCTCCACAGGATGTTTTGTTAAAGTCCTGATCTTCAGAAATCACTGGATGCAAACTTCCACTTTTATACTATTTGTCTCACTTTAAAAATCCTTGAAAAAGTTATGCATAACTGAATGGGGTGTAACAGGGTTCTTAACAGCACACTAAGTTCATTACTACTGCTGAACATCCTCGATTGCCCTGAAAAAACTGTGTGTGGACGGTCAAATTTCTCCATGATAAAAAAATCATTTATTTTTTTTTAAATTTAAAGTTTGTCTTTGATATTTTAGATTTTACCTTAATCCCATGTGTGTGTCCAAATCTTTATTCCACAATCTGTAAAATGTTTTAAAAAGTGAAGAATAATCAATGCTTTAAACTTCCTGGTTTGCTGTCTATGTGAAATCTTCAAATGTGATTGGCTATTTAGCTGGTGTGATCGCATCACTGTTGCTGGACACAATAAATTTCCTTCTGCTGTCCCTGATGAAATTAACATCAGAACAGGTGAAATCTGTTGTATGAGTGCTTCAAGAGTGATGCCCCTTTTAGAACTCAGGAAGCTAAATGAGGCAAAGATTCTGTAGATAGTTTGCTCTGTTTTGCATATACTAGTTTACACCTGTTAGAGTCCTTCAAGGCACTGGAATCCACGTATCTCATTGTGTTACTTAAGTTAAGACAAAGAACACATGACATGGTGGCAGCTGTGGTGAAAAGACCAGCTATAACCTTGAAGACCATGGGCAAAACAGCAAACCAGTGAAGAAACTTTAAAACAAGTACCTGAAAAGAGTGAAAGAAATACTGGCCCAAACAGTGGAAAGAAAAAAAAAAACTTGCCTCCAGCTGTGGGAGACAAAGCACTGAATGACAGCCTACAAATAAATTCCTTTGATCTGGTGAATCTTTATGCTGACGGTGGAGGAATCCCGGTGTAAATAAACAAAGCTTTGAAGTGCTTAAAAAGTTGATTTTTTTTTTAAAAGCCTCTGTGGGAGAGAGAAAAAAAATCAGGAAAACCCAATTCCTAACACAGGCTGATTGAGGTTGGCGCCATTACAGGAGGCATCTGGGGAAAAAAAATGTGGAAAACCCCAATCACTGCAGAGTCTCCATTGAAGCAGTCAAGCTGCAAAAGTCATTAAACCAGTCAACTGTGAAGAACATAAACAATCTCTAGCAAAAAAAGCAACAGGGAAAGCCCTTGAACTGCTTATCGAAAAGCTGTGTAAACATACAGGCTGAAGTGCTGAAAGCAAAGCAAACAGAGAACACTGTCAAGCACCTGTTCCACTCTATCAAAGCAGCCAGTCCTAATAAAAGAGAATTTCTTAAAGGGGAAACAGCACAGAATTAATAGAACACGTTTTAAAACCAGTTTTAAACCACAAATAGAAAAGTCAAAATAAATATAGTGCTGCAGGTACACAAAGCGCTGAACAAAATTAAATACAGAGCAGAAAACAAAAGAACAGCAGGAAGATGGATATCAAATTTCTCAGCATGAACTGGAAGGCCATTGATATCCTATCCAAGTTCAAACTTTTTAAGCAAAGAATGGAGTTATGCTTCACAGACCAAGCGGTTGTAGAACCAGAGAAGGCTGTAAAAGTACTGATAGCAGTTGGAAATGAGGGGTTGTACAGAATCAATACTTCTGGCTTATCTGAAGAGGACCAGAAAGATCCCGCAAAGATATGGAAAATGTTAGAAGATCAGCTTCGGGTAAGAGTAAATTTTAGAATTCATCGCCTGGAATTGATGTCCGACAGGCAACAGCCACAGAATCAATAGATCAATTCATCAGTAGATGCCGTATTAAGGGCAATGAATGTGATTTTTCAGAAACTGAGCTGTTGGAGCGAATAATGAAGCTGGCGATTGTCTCAACACCTATTGAAGCAATTCAAAAAGACCACTTGGGAAAAATGCAAGAAATCTGGCTCCAACGACGCAGCCAGGATTCACAATAGGACACAAACAGAAGAGAGGCGCAGCAACAGGGCAACAGCAGCAATGACAGCACCAGAGACTTGTGTAAATGTAAGCCAAGACATGAAGCCTACAGTGAAATAGACCCAAGACAAGGCTCAGAGTGGAGCGATTCTCAGTCAGAAGGCAATCAGGCATTTCACATTGTGAACCTGACACATTGTGTTAATGAAGTCAAACAACTGGAAGCTTTTGCTACTATCAATATCATGTGCCCAAAGAATGTTGGCCAGCACAAACTCAGGATTAAGATTGACATGGGAGCTAGTGCAAATATCCTACCACTCCGAATCCTGAAGGATATGTACCGGGGTCGCTGGAAATTAATGATACAACCGACAACTGCAAAGTTAACTGCATACAATGGATCACCCATCCCTTGCAGTGGCACACTAACAATGCAGTGCAGCTATGGCAAGTCGGCATGGAAACCACAAATATTTTACCCGGTAAACATGAGCAGACCAGCAGTGGCAGGACTACGAGTGTGTAAGGACCTCAACATTGTGACTATCCATGAGGTCACCAAGGTACCCACATTGAGTCAGTCCACAACCTACAGCAAATACACCCGGACAGGTTCAAGGCCATAGGAGATTTCAAAGGTGATGCTGTACTGCACCTCAGAGAGGATTCACTCCCTGTGTCCAGCCCCCTGATGTCTGAGATGAGTCACAGTTCTTCCAGGATGTCAGTGGTTCTGGTTTGGAAAGTATCAGCCCCTTCTCAGAGATGCCACACCAAGAGAATGAGGATCCAAATTCAGATGGTGAAAGTTCCAAGTCAACAGGCAATGCTTTTTCACGCTCCAGTGACTCAGAAGAAGAGGTTGACATTGTAACCAGTGAGAAGCAAAGGCTGGCATTGCCAAGGGGAAATCTTCCAAGGACTGGAACCCACTCGCAGATTCTGGCCAGCATCGAATGGTGCAGGCTGGAAATTCAGCAACAGCACGACTATGCCACACTCTCACCTCTGCTCTCCAGAGAACCGCCAGCACCAAAATGAGCCAGAATGAACAAGTATCTCCATGAGGCCAAGTATTCCTCCCCCAACAGATCCTCGACCTTGAGCCTCAGGCCTTCAGACGCAGAGGATGAGGAGAGGCAAAAGACACACAACGTCTTGAAGAGGTAGAGGAGGAATGAGTTGAAGCATTGTCTGTTGGCTCTTTGAGATTAGGTACCGTAACTTTCCAAGAATGACAAGGCCTCAAAAGTGGTGATCCTGAGAAAAGCAACAGAGTATATTAGCTGAAGGCAGAGAAACAGAAACTGAATGCAGAGAGGGAGAAACTTCAGAGAAAACAGCAAAAGCTGAGATACAAATTCTCCGAGCAAGAATTCTCAAACCACCAAAACATTATATGGACTCTTAAGCTTCTGCACTCATAGATTTCACAATCCCTATCCTCATTCTTGTAAATTTTATAATCTCTATCCCTGTGGAACTAATTTTAATGTTATTCAATTTTATGTGTTTTTACTTATAGCGTATGAGACTTATCTTTGGAAGGAAAGGTGATGTTTTATGATTGCTTCAAGAGTGATGTCCCTTTAAGAACTCAGTATGCTAATGAGCTAAGTACCAGGGTGTAGTCATGTGACTAGAAGCCATAATCACTCAGTAACGGTAACACCCTAGACAAAGGTTCTATGCATAGTTTGCTCTGCATTGTATACATTAGTTAAGCTGTTAATAAACCTGTTAGAGATCTTCAAGGCACTGGAATCCACGTACCTCATTGTGTTATTTAAGATAACACAAAGAACACATGACAAAATCCATGCTACAAAGATGGCTAAATCTTTCCGGGGCAGCTTTCTTTGAGATCAGTGTCAAGTGCTGTCGCTTTTCCACTGACCACAAGTTCCAGGCCAAAGTACAATAACATTAACCTGCATTTATATAGCACCTTTAATGTAATAAAAGTCCCAAGGTGTTCCACAGAAGTGTTATTGAACAGAATTTGGCACCAAACCACATTAGGTAATATTAGACTAGATGACCAAAACCTTGGTCAAAAAGATGGGTTTTAATGATTGTCTTAAAGGAGGAAATTGAGAAAAAGAGGTGGAAAGATTATGGGGAGGGAATTTCAGAGCTTCGAGCCCGAGGCAGCTGAAGGCATGGCCAACAATGGTGTGGTGATTAAAATCAGGAATGCTCAGAGATCTAGGGGGCTCGTAAGGCTGAAGGAAATTACAGAGATCGGGAGGCGTGAGGTCTTAGAGGGTTTTGCAAACAAGGATGAGAATTTTAAAATCAAGGCTTTGCTTGACCGAGAGCCAATGTAGATCAGAAAACACAGGGGAGATGGGTGCGAATAAGAACACAGTCAGCAGAGTTTTGAATGACCTCAAGTTTGCATAGAGTAGAACGTGGGACGCCAGCCAGGAGTGCATTGGAATAATTAAGTCTAGAGGTAAGAAAGGCATGGATGAGGGTTTCAATGGCAAATTAACTGAGGTAAGGGCGGTGTTGGGCAATGTCATGGAGATGCAAATAGGTGGCATTCAGTATCTGTACCATCTTTCTCCAGGTGGCATGACTTGGAATTTAAGCCAGCTTGACCTTCCTGGCCACAAGAAAGTCGTCTCATCTGATGTCCTGCAAGAGAGCCTCCACGTCATTATCTGAAAAGTTGTAGGTCCTCTTCCTGCTAGCCTTGCTTCACCCATTTCTTTCTCCAGTGACTATCTCTCCGTGAAAATGGAAATACTGTTTAGACACTTGAAACACAGTGAATCAAATAAATCAAAGATATAAGCAGTCTAAAATCCACCATCAACTCTAAGCCTCAGTCTGAATTTTTTTTTTTATGAGTTTGAAATTATTCCTATTTATCAGGGATCCCTTTGTGGAATCCTGTTTACAGTTTCTTGCTGAGGCAAAATGTAAATCAACAGACTGGAATGACAAGAAGTAGGACTTCTATTAGAAAGACTAGTCCAGTGATGGACCATAAAATTGCTAAGGAGACAGAAAACAGACTGGCTGAGTTTTTTCAGTTAAAATCCAGATCAATTCAATTTACATTACACTTAACCGAAACAACTCCATTTACATTGTTGCAGATTGTAAACAAAATAATCCTGTTGGCACCAATGTTTAAGACAGGTGCCAGTATTAAATTGACTGCAAAGAGACTGATCCTATTGCCTCTGATATTGACAAGTTGACCCCATTGATTCTCTTATTAATCCAACCAATCTCATTGACACCAATGTAGAACAACTCAATCCTATTGACACTAGTGTTAAATAGATTGATCCTATTGGCACTAATATTGAACATCCAGTTCCATTGATATCAATTTAAAATTGGTCATTGCCATTGATAGCAATATTAAACAGACTAATCCCTTTGATACCAATGTTGACTAGCTTAATCCCATAACACCAATATTAAACCATTCAATCCAATTGGGACCAATGTTAAACAGACAAATTTCCATTGACACTGATATTGAATTGCTGAAAGATATTGACATGAATGTTAAGCAAACTAATTCCTTTGCACCAAACTTACACGATTCCACAATTTCATACAGTTGTTTGCTTTGTACTTAACGAGACAGATTTTCTAGTTCTGTTTACCAAAATTTTGATTCAAGAAGAATTTATATCTCTGCTTTTTCTATGATGTACAGCTTAAACACACGATCAGGCAATGGACTCTACCAACCTTTCCATCCCACCCTCACACATGCACTCAATAAGTTTCACTGAGTCTGAAGTACACAGACCTTGAGTTGCTTCCACCTCACCTTTCCAGTTACTTGGTGTGGTCTTTGAACACTTAAGAACATCATGAATTATTACGAAAAAATGCATCGCAACCTGTGGATGAGCACTGTATCTTGTTTCAGGACTCTGGTTTTCTATTCCAGCATAGGGCAGTGTCATGCAGAAGCGAAATACTGCAGATTCTGGAAATCTGAAATAAAAACAGAAAATTCTGGAGATATTCAGCAGGTCAGGCAGCTTCTGTGGATAGAGAAACAGAGTTAATGGGCTGAATTTTCCCAGTCTTTTGGAGATCAGCTGGAAGGCAGGACGGCTGGCAATACGGCAGGGAAGGCAGGAGGGAGGGGAGCTCAATGTATTCACGCTGCCATGGCATATTGCCATCGGCAGGTGGCTCAGTATCACGGCCGTCCAGCAGGTGGCCAATTGAGCCATTTAAGGGCCAAACTAAGGGCCACTTCCCCCCTCTGCAGGCATTTTGCGCATGTTGGGAAGGCCCGCTGCTGTGTGAGGAGACCGCCAGGTGAACCTTGGTGACCCAGCAGTGTCCCAGCGGGGGGCCCTCCTTAATGTGTGCTCCATGGCCCATGGAGGGCTCCCGACCACCTGAGGCGATGGCCACCCCTGCACCAAATCCGATCCCCCACCCCTCCCACTGTCACTAAGCAGGTGAAATGGGAGAAAGTGGAAAAAGAACAAAAGGGATGATCTGTGGTAGGGCGGAAGATGGGAGCCATTAAATGACAAGAGTTGGTGGTGCAAAGCCAAAGGGAGTGGCAATGGGACATGTAAAGAAATACAAAATATGTCTAGAGGACCTGTGAATGGCCGAATAATGAACAGCTGCCATCCAAAAGTAGAAACAAGAGCAAAACCGAAACAGGCAAAGAAAAGGAAACAAAATGGGGTCAAAAATTATGGTCTGAAATTATTGAACTCAGTATAGAGTCCGGAAGACTGTAAAGTGCCTGACCAAAAGATCAGGTGCTGTTCCTCGAGCTTGCGTTCAGCTTCATTGGAACACTGCAGTAGGCCGAAGACAAAGAAGTCAGCGTGAGAGCAAGGTGAAGAATTAAAAGTGCAGGTGACAGGAAGCTCAGGTTCCTGCTTGTGGATGAATGGAGGTGTCCGCAAAGTGGTCACCCAATCTGTGTTTGGTCTCCCTCATGTAGAGCAGACCGCATTGTAAGCAGTGAATATAGTATACTAAATTGAAAGAATGCATGTAAATCTCTGTTTCAGCTGGAAGGAGTGGTTGGGGCCTTGGACGGTGAGGAGAGAGGAGATAAAAGAGCAGGTGTTGCATCTCCTGCGCTTGCATGGAAAGGTGCCATAGGAAGGGGCAGAGTTTTCAGGGTAATTGAGGAGTGAACCAGGGTGTCGCGGAGGGAATGGTCCCTTTGGAATGCTGAAAGGGGAGGGAAGGGAAGATGTGTTTGGTGGTGACATCATGCTGGAGGTGGCAGAAATGGCGGAGGATGATCCGTTGAATACGGAGGCTGGTGGGGTGGAAGGTGAGGACAAGTAGAACCCTATCATGGGTCTGGGAAGGAGGGGAACTGGTGAGAGCAGAAGTGTAGGAAATGGGTCGGACACAGTCGAGGGCCCTGTCAACCACCATGGAGGTGAATCTGCAGTTGAGGTAAAAGGAAGTGTAAAGCAGAAATGGCCATGAAGCCCTAATGAGTCTCCCTTTTCAAAGTATGAAAGGGTATCGACATATTCTCTTTGCCCCATGTTACATCCTTAGTGCAATAGATTTCTGGAAAGATATTCCTCTCCTGTTTAGATTAGAGATGCAGCACTGAAACAGGCCCTTCGGCCCACCGAGTCTGTGCCGAACATCAACCACCCATTTATACTAATCCTATATTCCTACCAAACATCCCCACCTGTCCCTATATTTCCCTACCACCTACCTATACTAGTGACAATTTATAATGGCCAATTTACCTATCAACCTGCAAGTCTTTTGGCTTGTGGGAGGAAACCGGAGCACCCGGAGAAAACCCACGCAGACACAGGGAGAACTTGCAAACTCCACACAGGCAGTACCCAGAATTGAACCCGGGTCCTTGGAGCTGTGAGGCTGCGGTGCTAACCACTGCGCCACTGTGCCGCCCCACTGTGCTGTTGTTTTTCTGTGGTGGTAATGTAGTTGAAATTAAAAGAAAGTAACTTGTTCTGCCATCCAGCCTTCACAGATCTATGATGTGATTATTTATTTTGAATACATTCCTTGCTCTCTTCCTAATTGTACCTAGATACTGAAGCTAATTATCTGTCTGCCGTTTTTGCTCGGTGTTCTCCAAGGTAAAACATTTCCGTGCTGGACAAAAACAGAAAAGCTCAGTCATCTCAGAGGAGTGGATCGCCATTTTACAGCATCTTTTATTGGAGTCTCATGGCAGATTAAAGCAAGAGTATACATGGTGCCAGAAATACTAACAGCATACTTACAGATGATATAACTTTCCAATCTGACAAAAGGATTTACAGTAACCTTGTAATTTGAAGTTTTTTTTTAAATGCTGTTGCAACTTTGCACCCAATTACTTTTCTAATTAATTCATTCTTGTTCACCTCTTCGTAACATCAAACTATATCTAATGCCAACTTTAATTGCTTTCTTGATGAGGGCAGAATAATTCGGATAGAACAGACTTTATCTTTTCTCTTACTGGCCTCTGCTACTCGGTGCCCATTGGCAATAAATGATTCTCTTCTTGCCAACTTGTGACACTCACTGCCCGTTGGTATCAAAGATCCTTGTCAGTATTTAATCAGTTTATACATGGTTACTTTTCTGTTGAAACATTGTTTTCTTGGCACTTACTGAAAATTTCTGCGATACTGTCCCTGCAGTCTTTATTGCAATTGTGCAGTTGCTAATCAAGGCCTTCCTGATCTTTCCTTTCGCCTTTCATTTTAAAGCTATCTCCAATATAGTCATTTTGTGTTCAAAAAACACTAGTTCAGATTAAGACCCTATTCCACCCTTTTCCTTGACTATGACTATACTGGAATATTCATTTATTAATTTTTAATCCCCATTAAATAATTATAACATCCCATCTGACACATTTATAGTAACTGAATAAAGGACAGGCCTTTTAGCCAATGACCTTTTGCCATTGGATGGTGTAAGGCACAGGGAGACTTTAAAATGCTCAAAGTAGATTAAGATGAAAAATAACTTGTCTAAAAGTAATTCAAGTTACATATCAGAAAATCTTGCTTTAAAGGGTACGCAAGAAATTGAGCAACATAATATTCTCACTGAATGCTTCACTGTGAATTCCTCATCGGTGAATAAAATATCCAGGCAAACAAGTTACTCCCTTAACAGAATAAAAGCAAAATACTGAAGAGGCTGGAAATCTGAAACAAAAACAAAAAGTGATGGAAATACTCAGCAGGTCTGGCAGCATCACACACCTGAAACATTAAATCCCTTAACAGAAATAAATGAATAAAAATAAATAAACCTGAAAGTAATTTCCTCAGTAAATCTGGACTTCTTACTCCATGAATCAGAAAATGAGAATTAGCCTGTATTGATGGCTCCTGCAGCGAGTCTTGTTGCCTGGGATGCCCCAACAGACCTGCAGCCTGCTGGCAGCATCATCATTCTGCTAATATACAGCCATTGACTGCCTTATGATGCCTTTGGACTTATAGAGCCATTATAGAGTCCAACTAGGGATGGGGCCGTACTGGACCTGGTATTGGGGAATGAGCCCGGCCAGGTGGTCGCAGTTTCAGTAGGGGAGTATTTCGGGAACAGTGACCATAATTCCATAAGTTTTAAGGTACTTGTGGATAAGGATAAGAGTAGTCCTCGGGTGAAGGTGCTAAATTGGGGGAAGGCTAATTATAACAATATTAGGCAGGAACTGAAGAATTTAGATTGGGGGCGGCTGTTTGAGGGGAAATCAACATCAACGCCTTTCAAACGTCAGTTGATTAGAATCCAGGACCAGTATGTTCCTGGAAGGAAGAAGGATAAGTTTGGCAAGTTTCAGGAACCTTGGATAACGCAGGATATTGTGAGCCTAGTCAAAAAGAAAAAGGAAGCATTCGTAAGGGCTGGAAGGCTAGGAACAGACGAATCCCTTGAGGAATATAAAGACAGTAGGAAGGAACTTAAGCAAGGAGTCAGGAGGGCTAAAAGGGGTTATGAGAAGTCATTGGCAAACAGGATTAAGGAAAATCCCAATGATTTTTACACATATATAAAGGGCAAGAGGGTAACCAGGGAAAGGGTTGGCCCATTCAAGGGCAGAGAAGGGAATCTATGTGTGGAGCCAGAGGAAATGGGCGAGGTGCTAAATGAGTACTTTGCATCAGTATTCACCAAGGAGAAGGACTTGGTGGATGATGAGCCTAGGGAAGGGAGTGTAGATAGTCTCGGTCATCTCATTATCAAAAAGGAGGAGGTGTTGGGTGTCTTGCAAAGCATTAAGGTAGATAAGTCCCCAGGGCCTGATGGGATCTACCCCAGAATACTGAGGGAGGCAAGGGAAGAAATTGCTGGGGCCTTGACAGAAATCTTTGCACCCTCATTGGCTACAGGTGAGGTCCCAGAGGACTGGAGAATAGCCAATGTTGTTCCTTTGTTTAAGAAGGGTAGCAAGGATAATCCAGGAAATTATAGGCCAGTGAGCCTTACGTCAGTGGTAGGGAAATTATTAGAGAGGATTCTCTGGGATAGGATTTACTCCCATTTGGAAACAAATGGACTTATTAGCGAGAGGCAGCATGGTATTGTGAAGGGGAGGTCGTGTCTCACTAATTTGATTGAGTTTTTTGAGGAAGTGACAAAGATGATTGATGAAGGAAGGGCAGTAGATGTTATCTATATGGATTTCAGTAAAGCCTTTGACAAGGTCCCTCATGGCAGACTGGTACAAAAGGTGAAGTCACATGGGATCAGAGGGGAGCTGGCAAGATGGATACAGAACTGGCTCGGTCATAGAGGACAGAGGGTAGCAGTGGAAGGGTGCTTTTCTGAATGGAGGGATGTGACTAGTGGTGTTCTGCAGCGAACAGTGCTGGGACCTTTGCTGTTTGTAGTATATATGAATGATTTGGAGGAAAATGTAGCTGGTCTGATTCGTAAGTTTGCAGACGACACAAAGGTTGGTGGAGTTGCGGACAGTGATGAGGATTGTCAGAGGATACAGCAGGATATAGATCGGTTGGAGACTTGGGCGGAGAAATGGCAGATGGAGTTTAATTCGGACAAATGTGAGGTAATGCATTTTCGAAGGTCTAATGCAGGTGGGAAGTATACGGTAAATGGCAGAACCCTTAGGAGTATTGACAGGCAGAGAGATCTGGGCGTACAGGTCCACAGGTCACTGAAAGTGGCAACGCAGGTGGATAAGGTAGTCAAGAAGGCATACGGCATGCTTGCCTTCATCGGTCGGGGCATAGAGCATAAAAATAGGCAAGTCATGCTGCAGATGTACAGAACTTTAGTTAGGCCACACTTAGAATATTGCGTGCAATTTTGGTCGCCACACTACCAGAAGGACGTGGAGGCTTTGGAGAGGGTACAGAAGAGGTTTACCAGGATGTTGCCTGGTCTGGAGGGCATTCGCTATGAGGAGAGATTGGATAAACTCGGATTGTTTTCACTGGAACGACAGAGGTGGAGGGTCGACATGATAGAGGTTTACAAAGTTATGAGTGGCATGGACAGAGTGGATAGTCAGAAGCTTTTTCCCAGGGTGGAAGAGTCAGTTACTAGGGGACATAGGTTTAAGGTGCGAGGGGCAAAGTTTAGAGGGGATGTGTGAGGCAAGTTCTTTACACAGGTGGTGAGTACCTGGAACTTGTTGCCGGGGGATGTGGTGGAAGCAGGTACCATAGAGATGTTTAAGAGCATCTTGACAAATACATGAATAGGATGGGAATAGAGGGATATGGACCCCGGAAGTGCAGAAGGTTTTAGTTTAGGCAGGCATCATGATTGGTGCAGGCTTGGAGGGCCGAATGGCCTGTTCCTGTGCTGTACTGTTCTTTGTTCTTCGTTCTTTGGATTTGGAAAACAGAGGCAGCTGACAGTTTGAGTTGATATTTACTGTATTGTTTTTATAGACGTTAAGCATAACAGCTCTTCCCTTCCTCTTGAAAAACATAAACAAATAAAATTCCATGATTATATTTTTTGCCAAAGCTTGAGACAGTCCTTGTTTTCAGCAGTAACATCGCTCTTGTTGTTACATTCACAACTATCAGAGGCACTGCAGGATCTCTAAAGACAAGTGTCTCCAAACCATTGGGAGGCTGAAATGAAAGCCTCAGTGCAGTGGTTTAGACCCGGATTAACAATCAATGCCAGCAGTGGCAGTTCATGATTATATTTAGTTGATACGTGTTAACTTAACCTGTGGCAGTAGCTTGGAGGAGAATGTATGTGGAAAAGTCTCACAGTCCACTCTCTGCCAGCTTTACTGTATCGTCATTGCCAATGGCACTGTTCATCCTATATCCTGAATAGTGAAATAAAAACAAGAAATGCTGGAAATACTCAGCAGTTCTGGAAGCATCTGTGGAGAGAGAAGCAGAGTTAACGTTTCAAGTCAGTGACCCTTCTTCAGAACTGGCAAATATTAAAAATGTAAAAGGTTATAAGCAAGTAAAGCAGGGGTGGGGCAAGAGATAACAAAGGAGAAGGTGTAGATAGGACAAGGTCACAGAATAGCTGGCCAGAAGGTCGTGGAGTAAAGGCAAACAATATGTTAATGGTGTGTTGAAAGACAAAGCATTAGTACAGCTAGGGTGTTAATGGACTGAAAATTGAACAGCTGCAAGTACAAACATGAAAAAAAAGACTCAGAGCTTCCGGTTGCTTGCCATTTCAACACCCCCCCACCGCCCCCCACTGCTCTCATGCTCACATCTCTGTCCTGGGATTGCTGCAGTGTTCCAGTGAACATCAACGCAAGCTCAAGGAACAGCATCTCGTTTACCGATTAGGCACACTACAGCCTGCCGGACTGAACACTGAGTTCAATCATTTCAGAGCATGACGGGCCCCCCATTTTACTTTCATTTTTAGTTTTTTTTCTTTTTCCTTTTTTTAATATATTTTTTTGTGTTTATTTTATTTTATTTCATCTTAGTTTGTTCAGATTGCTTACCCACTTTTTTTTCATGTTTGTACTTGCGGCTGTTCAATTTTTCTTACAACACAAATGTGTTTTATTTTCACTTTAAGTTTGTGACACGAAACCGGGTTTGAAATAACAGCACGAGTGGTAACCTGCTCTGTTGTAAAGTTGAGTATATATTGTATATAGAATAAATAAATACCTGGGAGTGGGTTTCATAGGGATAGCACACAACTAGCAGTGTGTTATAAATTAATAACACATTGAGGGATTCAGGTGATGCCATAAACTATAGAGCAAAGGTCAAGTCCAATGTAATTTTTGAAAATGTAAATTTTATTTTGCCTTATCATGTCAAAATATATCCAAGCACTTCCCACAATTATTTTTACAGTGCAGTGACTTCTTACTCAAATGTGGAAGCCATTTTGTACCAGTGATGTCCCACAGCAAAGCAATTGAATGAGTGATCAGCAGTTTTGGTGGCATTGGTTGAGGGATGAGCAGTGCCATAAGATTTCATGGGCATTTGAACAGGTAATCAAGACCTTGGCTAAACACTTTGGGCAATGCACTGAAAGAGAACTTCAAATTATATGCTCAGGTTAGAGTAGAGCTTCAACGCAGCCATTTAGCCTAAAGATGAGAGTGATAACTGCACCAAAGTGGCAACATGTTATCGTCTGACCCCTTGGAAGTGTGAAACGTCCATTTGAAGGCAATCTTCATTTGGTAGCAGAGCTTCAACTAACAGTGAATCTCCTTTTCTAAATCTCTTTGCCTTGTCACTTCCCACCCCACTTTTAAAAGCCTCTTCACAACCTACCAATTAAGCCACTTTTGGTCAACTTTCGCAATTGTTCCTATTATTGCTCGGTCTTTTCATTTGTGTAGAGTAGAGTGCCATGAATGTTTTATTAAAGGTACAGTACAAATCCAAATTATTGATATAAAAGCAAAATACTGCAGATGCTGGAAATCGGAAATAAAAACAAAAAGTGCTGAAAATACTCAGCAGGTCTGGCAGCATCTGTGGAGAGAGAAGCAGCGTTAATGTTTCAGGTTAGTGACCTTTCATCAGAACTGGCAAAGGTTAGAAATGTAAAGGGTTTTAAGCAAATAAAGCAGGGGTGGGGCAAAAGAAAACAAAAGGGAAGGTGTTGATAGGACAGAGGGTCACAGAGAATAACTGACAAAGAGATCATGGGGCAAAGGCAAAGGGTGTGTTAATGATGTAGTGAAAGGGGGTGGGAGTAGGAAACGGCACCAATACAGTCATCAATGTACCGGAAACAAAGTTGGGGAAGGGGGCCTGAGTAGGACTGGAACAAGGAATGTTTGACATATCCCACAAAAAGACAGGCATAACTGGGACCCATGCGGGTACCAATAGCAACACCTTTTACTTGAAGGAAGTGAGTGGAGTTGAAGGAGAAGTTGTTCAATGTGAGAACAAGTTCAGCCAGGCGGAGGAGGGTGGTGGTGGATGGGGGCTGGTTGGGCCCATTGAGAGCAATTATTGATGTAGTCTAAGTTATATTATTTATAAAACACACAGTTGCAGTTTTTGGGGGCACTCTTATTCAGTTATTACAATTTGTTGTTTGCCAGTGGCAGGTGCCATTGCAAGAAAGTGGCCAACAAATTCAGGTGCACAAGGTGCAACCCCTGCATCAGAATAATGAGACCTGAGACACCCTCGACATTGGGCTTCAGGAGCCAGTGAGTTGCACAGAGCTGCTGGCAAATCGGAACTGCAGAAGAAAGATGGGCAGTTGGGCCTCAGGCCAGGGTTCAGGTGACTGGAGGTTGTGAGCGATCTGTGGCCGGGATGTGGTAATGTTGATAATGCTGGTACAGGAGTTTGGAGCCATTGCTGGCTGGGCATTTGGGAGAACAGGAGTTGGGGTGGGGGGCAATGGCCCGTGTTCTTTAATGTGGGGTCAAGAGCAGTACTCCTGTCTGTCCCGAAACACATTCTGGTAAGTATGGGGGTCTTGCTGCCGGTCACTGTCACATTGTGCTGTGTGAATTCAGCACATGACGAGTGAAGCGCTGGGGCATTCGAAGATTGATAAAGAGTCCTGCAAAAAACAAAAGATCTTAATTTAAATAAAATAGCTCCCCCATTTAGATGTAGCTAATGTATGGCCTTGAGACCAGCGCAACTACCTTATCCAGTATGACGCATTTCCAGCTGGAAATACTTGTGCAAATCCTGCTGAAAATATTAGGAGCATAGAAGTCCACTTAGTATCTGAAAATGGGTGCTGTGCAATTGAATGTTTAGGCCATTATCAAACTGAAGTGACACTGGATTCTGTTTCATGTTGCACTATGGTGGAGTAACTAAGGAGGTTATATTATAATCATTATCCAAATGTCACTATATTGTTTTTTGCTGTTTTTCCCTCAGATTTTCACATTATTTAATATATTTATGCAGTTGTCCAATTTCCTTACACAACATTTGCAGGATTATTTGTTGATGCAATTAGCATAATTCATGTAGTAATATAGTAATGAGTTGCCTTTTACTTTCTCCTTTGTATTGTTTTAGATAGTGTATTCTAAGGTTTATTTTCCTGCCATTGCACACTAGCTATCCTGAAAAGAGTGCTTGAGGGATTAAGGCACCGTTATGTAAAAACAGGGATTATATTTGAATATTTTGCAGGAGAAATGTGATGGGACCTGTAGTGGTATCTGTTTTATCCAACCACTATTATTTGTGGTTTGTATTTGAAGCTGTTAGACTGCTAATGAAAGTTTTTAATATATTTTTCTCCTTTCATTGTTTTCTGCATGAAAATATATCCCTTGGATATTATTTATGCTGTAGCCTTGTGCAGGGATTGAGGCTACATTGATCATTCAGTGCTGTAAGCCTGCTGTGTTATCTCAGCAGTCAGTGGATTAGGGGTGAGCATCATCCTCCGCACAGCCTGAATAAATATTGCCATTACTTTCACCCACTGTGTCACTTGCAGAAGGTCTAGATCTTGATGTAATGATCTGGGGAGTGCTGAGAATCAGCGTGTGCTTAAGCAGTCCCACAGGTACCCCATACAGTTCAGAGCAAGCCAGTATTTTTGGAAATGGCATGCACAGAGTAATGAGAACTGTGGCTCATCTTGTCCAAAGGACACAAAAGTGAAAAAAATATCTCGTGGGTCTATCCCCCTACTTGTGTGGCCGAAGTTTCACAATTTCCATGTGTTCCCTTTGTATTTAACTTCAGTTATTAAAGGTTGCATTTAGCCTAAATAATCTGTTACAGGGTAGATACTCAATGTCACTCCCTTGAACTTGTTTGAGTTTTGCTGTCCAGTCAAAGCATTTCAAACAGCAGTGGTATAAATAGGCTCACAAGAATGATTGCATCTGCTTATTTTATTAGTTCTACACACATTAAGCCTTTGTACCAGCAAGATTAAGTGGCGATAAATGAATTTAATATTCAGTCACAGATTTGAGAATCTCTGGGTTTTGCTGTTACATCCCTAATGAAAAAAGTGCATTTAAATACATTTTAATGTATTGTTGATGTGACTCAAATATATTGCAATATATTTTCTTTTTTAGTGATGGTTAAATAAAGGCTAGACTTGAAAGTGCCAACATGCTGGTGACCAGAAATATTGGTCAGATCATGTTATATATTCATTGACGTTGTATGGAGGAATCCCATGTTATTGCACAAGAATATTGCCTCCCAGTAAAGTAACTTACTATATTCAAGGATGTTGTACGAAGTAATATATGAGATAAAACTACTAAAACTGATGGAAATCTGAAGAAAACAAAATACAAGAAACATGTAACAAATGTGTTAGTTTCTGAAAACAGAAAAGCTAGATGGTTGTTCTGGATGTTTAATTGGGAATTTTAACCTGTCAAGGTTGGGTTCTGTGTGGATAGCAGGTGAACACAGCTGAAATTGCCTAGCATGTTGAGAAGTCGTCAGGAACCCTCCAGCTTCCATCTGCATTCAAGTGCAAGGGAAACCTTGTGGGCAGCCTGGTCTGCTATTTCATTATGTAAAATGATCATTAGCTGCGGATTTAACCTTAGAACCCTGACTTTAACTCTGTGCACATGGGTTTCCCAGGCTTCATGGAACTGGCCATGGAATGCAAGGTAAGAGGACAGCAGGGATTGACAGGGTTGAGTAATTGACAAGCTGGAAAACCTTTCAGTACTAAGAATTGACAACTGCTTCCTTGCCTAGGTGAAAGGCTTTTTCTCACAGGACTTGTTCTGAGACTGTGATTTCACTGCTTTAAAGGTGATTTCCAAGACTCTGGAGGTCATTTCTACGTCCTTTGAGCTTTTTGCCTTTGATCTACACTTCCCAGCTGTCAGCCTTCACAGCAGCATGGGAGCCACGTATGCAGCACTGTCTTGGACCTCAGATGAGGAACAAGAGAAACAGCAACAGCAATACTAACAGCAGCAACAGCCTTCTCCTCAACCACCACAGGACAGAGGGAATGAGCACAGAGCTCCAGCTCACAGGAGGCAATACCCCCAACACAGGTTATAAAGGCAGGGTATAAGCTTCATGGACATGATTGATCACCGGTGCCTCAGGAGGATCAGACTTTCCAGTCAGGTGGTTGCTAATATTTGTAGCCTCCCAGAAGAAGACCTCCTTCCAAGTGAACCAGGTGGGCACACATTGCCAGTGCGGGTCAAGGTCACCACAGGCCTGAATTTCTGTCTCTGGCTCCTTCCAGGGGTCTGCTGGTGATATTTGGCAGGCACACTTCAGCTAATCTGAGGCAGTGCTGCCATCTGATACACCATTTCTGAGCCCACTGTAGAGCCCCCCAGTCCCCAGCACAAAGCAGTGTCATAAGAAACATTTCATCCCTCTCACAGACACCTATTGCTCATCTTTAACAGTTGGCATACCATTCTTCACAAGGACACTTGGCAGGCAGCAGGCATAAATGGGGAAAACAGGACAACGAAACATGAAACAGAAATGTGACAATGTAACATAGTGTTAAACACCCAAGTGAACACCCTTGTGCAATGACAAATCCTTTCTCTTCCTTTTTATACTACTCCTAAGTAGTACAACAATTGTGATTTCAGCAGAGCTGGGGACAGGCTGCTTGTTTCCCTTCTCTGATTACTCTGATGCTCTTGACTAACGTCCTCCGGATTTTGGAGCCCATGAGAGTCCGCCAAAAACTGGCCCACCTGCACCTGTGCAGGAGTAGACTAAGCCATCAGGTCAGGAGGCAGCATGAAAAGCTCTGAATGGAGGTGGTAGGGCTGGTGGTTACCAAGGGGTCAGAAATGGAAGCATCACTTTGTTCCCTCTTCCATGTGCTTTTTCTCCATCTTCGCTGTCATGGCCCACCCACACCTCCTGCACTGGACGACCAAGGCGAGGTTTTCCTCAATCCTCAATAAGGTTGCAGTCTGAATGTGCAGGCCATTGATGAGGGCCAGCATGCACTTGATGGCCCGCTGCATCTGGTGCTCCAAGCAGTTGGCCACTCTTTTCATGGGCGCAGACATCAACATGAAGGCCTGCGATATTATAGCTCCCGTGCTAGAAACAGACTCCTCTGATCTCTTTCCGATCGTGCACAGTACGGCTGGAAATGGTGACAAAACCGCATACATTTCTGCTGCTGCCCCAGAATAGTCCCCCTTGTCGATGACCCCTGAGGCTCACCATCTGCACCCAACTGAGAGAGCTTGGCATGCCCTGTGAGCTCCAAAAGGGATTCTCCACTGCTGTACCTGCCTGCAACACCTGAGCCGACTCATTTGTGATTTGTGGTTCACCACATTGCAACCCAACTCCTTGTCTTGGTGGCCCTACCGAGATGTGTGTATCTGAGCTGGTGGACAGTGTGTATGAGTTGTGTAATGGTGCATCCTCAGAGTGAGTGGCCTCCTCCCACACCATCTTCTGAGGGACATTTGAAAGACCAGTGGAAGATGAAAGACATGAATTAAAACTGACAAGGTGAGAAGGTTCTAAGTCACCATTGTGCAGATCATATTTCAGTGACTACTGACATGAGTGCTTGTTGTGTGCCATGTGGCTGCATTGTATTTAATTCTGTCACTATATAGCTGGAGACCCTCCTCTCTCTATCTCCAATGACAGGCATGCCGAGACTCAGCTTATCTCCATTGCCTCCTCCTCTGCAGCTGTCAATGTGGAGAGAACCACCCCTGGTTCTCTGCCTCTCCCTCGTTGTCTGTGATCTCTTCTACAAGAAGAAATAGAAGAGACCAATGATTGTGAGCTGTGGAATGTATTCAGAGAGGATGGAAGGACATTGGTGAGGGTTGGGTGTGAGGGTGAGTGTCAGTAGTAGCTGGTCAGATAGGGATCTGAGGAGGTGTCTCGACTGAGAAGGATGGGTTCACCTGCAAGGTGTGCAAGAATGAGGAGTGATGTGCACAAGAAGGGTTGGAAGGCAGAGTGCAGTGATTTGTACTTGAATGTGGCATGCCACTCACCTTCCCTGCCCTGATGAGGTAATTAAATTTCTTGTGGCATGGTATCCAAGAACACTCTCCATTTGCCTGGATGATTGCAGCTCCAACAACACTCAAGAAGCTCAACACCTTCCGAGTCAAAGCAGCACTTGCTTTGCAATAACCTGCTCAGTTTGGGTTCCGCCAGGGCCACTCAGCTCCTGACCTCATCACAGCCTTGGTTCAAACATGGACAAAAGAGCTGAACTCAAGAGGTGAGGTGAGAGTGACTGCTGTTGACATCAAGGCAGCATTTGACAGAGTATGGCATCAAGGAGCCCGAGCAAAACTGGAGTCAATGGGAATCAGGGGGAAAACTCTCCACTGGTTGGAGTCATACCTAACGCAAAGGAAGATGGTTGTGGCAGTTGGAGGTCAATAATCTGAGCTCCAGGACATCACTTCAGGAGTTCCTCAGGGTAGTGTCCTAGGCCCAACCATCTTCAGCTGCTTCATTAATGATCTTCCTTCAATAATAAGGTCAGAAGTGGGGATGTTCGTTGATGATTGCGCAATGTTCAGCACCATTCGCAACTCCTCACATACTGAAGCAGTCCACGCAGAAATGCAGCAAGGCCTGGACAATATCCAGTCTTGGGCTGATAAGTGGCAAGTAACATTTGCGCCACATAAGTGCCATGCAATGACCATCTCCACAAGAGAGAATCTAACCATCTCCCCTAGACATTCAATGGCATTACCATTGCTGAATCCCCCACTATCAACATCCTAGGGGTTACCATTGACCAGAAACTGAACTGGAGTAGCCATATAAATACCATGGCTACAAGAGCAGGTCGGAGGCTAGGAATCTTGTGGCGAGTAACTCATCTCCTGACTCCCCAAAGCCTGTCCACAATCTACAAGGCACAAGTCAGCAGTGTGATGGAATACTTTCCACTTGCCTGGATGGGTGCAGCTCCAACAGCACTCAAGAAGCTCGACACCATCCAGGACAAAGCAGCCCGCTTGATTGGTACCCCATCCTCAAACATTTACTCCCTCCACCACCGACGCACAATGGCAGCAGTGTGTACCATCTACAAGATGCACTGCAGCAATGCACCGAGGCTCCTTAGACAGCACCTTCCAAACCCACAACCTCTACCAACTAGAAGGACAAGGGCAGCAAATGCATGGGAACACCACCACCTGCAAGTTCCCGTCCAAGTCACCACACCATCCTGACTTGGAACTATATTGCCGTTCCTTCACTGTCACTGGGTCAAAATCCTGGAACTCCTGTGGGTGTACCTACCCCACATAGACTGCAGGGGTTCAAGAAGGCAGCTCACCACCACCTCCTCAAGGGCAATTAGGGATGGGCAATAAATGCTGGCCTAGCCAGCGATGCCCACATCCCATGAATGAATACAAAAAAAAGCTCTCTTGATCGGCATCCCAACAACCATCTTAAATATTCACTCCCTCCACTACCAGTGCAGCATGGCAACAATGTATACCATCTACAAGATGCACTGAAGCAGCTCACCAAGGTTCCTTCAAAAGCACCTTCCAAACCCGCAACCTCCACCAACTAAAAGGAAAAGGGCAGCAAGCACATGGGAACACCACCACCTCCAAGTACTCCTCCAGGTCACATACCATCCTGACTTGGAACTATATTGCCATTTCTTCTCTGTCACTGGGTCAAAATCCTAGAATTCTCTTCCTAACAGCACTGTGGGTGTACCTACACTCCAAAGACTGCAGTGGTTCAAGAAGTCGACTCACCACCATCTTCTCAAGGGCAATTAGGGATGGGCAATAAATGCTGGCCTTGCCAGCAGCGCTCACATCCCAAGAAAGAATTTTTAAAAATCCAGGAGCGAGGCCCCACACTCCTGCTGCTGATCTCCTCAGCCACATCCAGCCATGCCTGCTTATTTTCCAAGGCTGCCTTCTTCCTCCCATCCATGGGAATCAGAATCTGCCAGCGGGCCCTTACAGCTCACATCATCTCTGGGGATGTATCACTGAAGCATGGTGCTGTCTTGTCACGTTGAGCCTCCATCTGTGCAGGCTCTGGCTCTGCCATCACACATCTACAATGCTTCAATTCTGACCCTCACGGGGTCCCTTTCAAGACTGGAGCTGAAAGAGACTGCTGCAGCTCGTCATCACGCCTGCTCACTCTAATTGGTCAGGTAACCCGGCAATCAGATGCAAATGCAGTGGTTGGGTTAAAAAGCCACTGACAAATGCACTGCTGAAACTTTTGAGCTCCAGATGCACTGTCAGGCTCCCCCTCTATGAGTGGCTCTGAAATTAAAATTCCATCCTTACTGTTTGTTAATAGCGCCACATATTTTGTATGTGTATGCAAGTATTCAACCCCAGTAATATGGAGTATTATGTATAGTAGTGATGTACCAAGTAATGAGGAATATTGTTTTGCAATATATACATTATATCTCGGTAACAAACATTGTGTTCACACAGGTACTATGACACATCAATAGAATGTACTGTTATATAAGATTTACAGAGTATACTAATCCTTGTGAAAGTCAATGGAATAAAGTCCAATACCACTGCAGTACGGAACATACATGATTTGAATTGGGGAGCCCCTTGTTGTTGTTATCTGTGACACTGAAGTCCAGCAAAAATATTATTTCACCAACAATGGACTGAAGCTTCCCCACAAGCTCCACCACCGTGTAGAATAATACAGCCTGGAATGCTTTTGGAGGATGTAATACATCTTGGGATTTAGATGATGTTGATGAATCCTTCATTTGTTACAGGCATATTCAATATATTATCCTCTTTATGATGTTTGCAATTGTTATAACCAATTAAAACACAGTGTATAATATATATAAGACTAGTATTTAATATAATCCAATGAGGTGCTATTATATAAAAGAGTTTTATAATCTGGTGACAGATGGTGCTGTTGTTAATATATATGTACAAGAAGACACAATTGTTGAATTCAAACCTAGTGTAGAATTCATCATCAGCTTGGTTGTGTTGGGGGGAAAAGGCAATTTTATCTAACCAGGATCAGCTGTCTTTTCTTTCCAGTTATTCCATGGAAGAAAATGATATTTCACAAACCAGACGAGTGATTAGTGAAAAAAATATGTGTGACATGTCACTTGACAATTGACAGCTGTGTCCAGGAGTCTATAAATAGCTGTATGGACTGATATCCTAGTTCCAGCTTTTTGTTTAAAGGGGCATTCTCTAATGGTGACCTGCCTGGCAGGACACCTTGCCAAGTAAACAGAAAAAGAGTGCAATGATTTAATCAGTAATGTGATGAGGACACCATGCCCCTGAATGGAGCTGTCGCTGCAAATCACACAGTGAACATAAACCATTGAAAAAAAGTAGTTGTGTTGGCACATCTGAAGTTTTTTTGGCATTGCCCAATAAAAGTACCATTGATTCATAGGCATAACAACCACAAGAATGCCTAAACCTATTTTTCAAGATGCAACATTTTCCAGGATGGCTCAAGTGCTACATTTTAGAGTGGATGATAAAACTATTATTTTAATTTTAATGTATCTGCTGTATTTCAAAATATAAAATAGACAACATAATTAACTTTGAGATATGATTGCTTGAGCATCCTTAATGTTGGAAAGATTGAAAAAAACTTCCAGTCATATGTCCAGCTAACTTAAATATTTGGGGCACCAAATATTCTTCAGCAAAATATTGTCAGAGTAATTGCTTTTTGGTGCATTTTCACTTAAGGGAATTTAATGGGAAAATGGTCAGGAACTTGTGGGGAAATTATAGGAAGAATTGCACAATGTACAAGGTAGACATAATCGTGATCAGTGAGTCCTAATGTCAGAAGGAACGTATCACTCTGCCACAGAAATTTGTGCATTGAGATGTTCCATGGAATTTATGACAAATTCGATCAACCAATTTACTCTTTTGACTCTCTGCAAATTCCCCCACTGTTGACATAATACACTCCTGAGGATGTGTAGACCTGAAATACATGCACTAAAGAGATAAGAAAAGAATCCAATTGTCTGATGATTCTTTTCTTGCTGGTAACTTGATGATTCACTCTTCCGTTATGTATCTGTATATGTGTAGAACCTACCATCTTATACTTGCCCATGATGTTACTGTTACAGTTGCAGTTTGTACCTGACAAGCTCCAACATTAGGGCAAAATTTCCTCTGTGTGCCAAGCATAAATAAAACTGTACTTCTACTTATAAAGAACAGGTTTATAATGTTTTATAGTGCACAGAGAAAACCTTCTCCCGAAATCTTACTAAACATACAGAGAATTTAAAAGCTGAGGAAGATTATAGGTCTGCATTGTGCTGTAATGCAATCCACACACACTGAGCTGCTGATCTCTACAGTGCTGCTATAGGCAGGTGCCAAATGGGACCCAAACATTTCCCCAGAAGGAGAGAGGGTAAAGAGGAAACTCAGTTATTCTGGACAACTCGCCCACATCGTTTAACAGCTGGTTATAGTCTCGAGCAGCACTGACAGAGATACCAGGCAGCAGGTCTCCTCAGCAATCCTATTGCCTGGGGAAGGTGCTTAGCATGGAGGTTCAAAAAGCAAATAGGATGAAGATAGGTGAGTTGGAATCACATTAAATGGATTAAATTTTTAGAATATCTCACCATTAGCAGCACATTCCCAGTAGTAAGACTTGCAGAGTTCATTCATGGCTGTGGTCCTTGATAGTCATGGTCCTGTGATCTCTGCTCATGACAAGAGGAGATGAGTACAAAATCAGTAAGCCTCAAGTAAGGCTGGAGATTATTGGAAGAAATGTTCTTATACATTGTGTGGAATAGATTTTTGATTAAAAGTAGTCAGTACAATGTAACAACTTTTAAAAGGGACCTGGTTCTGAAAGGGATTGGAGGTTATAAGGATAATTTCACATCACTTCATATACTGCAATAAATTACAAGAATATATTAACAAACTTAAAGAATGGGCATATAATTGGCAAATGAATTTCAACATAGATAATTGTGAGGTATTACATTTTGGCAAGAAAAATAAAGAGGTTGCATATTGCTTAGAAAATAAAAATCTAAATGGGGTAGAGGAACAAAGGGAGTACAAAAGCACAAATCACTAAAAGTAGTGACACAGGTAATCAAGACCATTAAAAAAGCAAGCAAAGGACCAGGATTTATTTCTACAGGGATAGAATTGAAAAGTAAGTTATGCTAAACTTGTATCAAACCTTGGAGTACTGCATACAATTCTGGTCACCATATTATATAAAAAAAAGAGAGGCACTGGAGAAGGTGCAAAGAAGATTTAATGGATGATACCAGAAATATGTGGATATACCCATCAGGGGAGGATGAACAGGCTGGCTCGCTTTTCTCTCGAAAAGAGAAGCCTGAGGGATGACCTAATAGAAACCTTTAAAATTATGAAAAGTTTTGCTAGCATAGATACAGAGAGAATGTTTCCACTTGTGGGGAAGAGCAATACTAGAGGCCATCAATATAAGATAGTCACCAAGAAATCAAATAGGGCATTCAAAAGAAAGGTCTTTACCCAGAGAGTGGTGACAATGTCAAACTCACTACCGCAGGGAGTAGTTGAAACAAATAATATAGATTCATTTAAAGGAAGCTGCTAAGCACTTGAGGGAGAAGTGCTGATAGAATTAGATAAGGAAAGGTGTGTGGAAGCTCAAGTGAAGCTTAAACGCCGGCATGGACTAGTTGGATCAAATAACCTGTTTTTGTGCCGCATATCCTATGGCAGTGCATTCCAGATCCTAACTACTTGCTGAGTAAAAAAGTTTTTCCTTGTATTGCCTTAGGTTCTTTTGCCATTCACCTTAAGTCAGTGTCTGGTTCTCGACCCTTCCCCAATGGGAGTAGTTTCTCCCTATCTACTCTGTCCAGACCCCTCATGATTTTGAACTCCTCTATCAAATCTCCTCTCAGTCTTCTCTTCTCTAAGGAGAACAGCCCCAGATTCTCCAATATGTCCACGTAACTGAAGTTCTTTATCCCTGGAACAATTCTCGTCCATCCTTTCTGTGCCCTCTCGAATGACTTCACATCCTTACTCATGTATAAGACATTCCATATGTTATTTCACCTGCCAAAAAAGTGGGAGTTTTTATTTTATTGCACACTGACTGTTCCAAATGATACCACTAGTGCACACAGATAGTGACTGGAAGACCAGGAGCCTGAGAAAGGGCAACAAGTGTCTTGGAGCCTAAGAGAGGAGGTTAAGAGAAGGAAATAGGAGACCAAGGGATAAAAATCCATCTGGGCTTGTTTTAGGTTCAGAATCGGCACTGCACAAGGTGTGCTACCCCATCCAGGAGGCCCAGGGCTGGCCCGAAATTGGGTCTTGTGCCTCATATCAATCATTTCAATAACATTCATTTTCAACTTGCACATCTAAAAATGTATTTCAGGGATTTTGCCTTATCGACTTCAGCCCTCAGGTAACTGCCATGATGGAAAAGGAAGGCAGTGGCAATGGGACCAATTGCAGTCGGCAGCAGCTACCCAGAGGGGCACGCTTGCTCTTCCTGTCTCCACTTCACTTTGGAAAAAGAGATCAGAGCAGTAAATGTTTTCAAGAGTTTTTAAAACAGGTAATGGACTCCTCATTGGCATATGCAAGCAACTAAGCCTGTTTCGGGTAGCCGTTCCACTCGCCTGAAAAATGACCTGATTCAATTTCAGTTTTTTGGGCAGCCTTGGAGCGCAGGACTGTAGTTCCTGAATTAGGCATCCTCGCATCCATTTTCACCTTTAAAATGGGTGCCGTGCAGTCCAATTTTTATCCAAAAGCCTAAGACCATGAGTTACAGAGATGGAAGTCAAAGATGAATAGTACTGGAGAGTCAAGAATAAACAAGGGTATGCGACCGGGCCTGGAGCATGTGCTTCCAAATGAGTCCACTACAATGACTTGCTGATAAGATAATACTCCTTTTTTAAAGTCTTGATCCCAGGTTTTGAGTTTTATACTCAGGTATGTACAGTGTTTAATTATAGAGGAAGCAGACCAGCAATGTGTACCAGTAGACAGTTCTGTAAAATTCACCATGGCTGAAATTTGTGACACTCATTTGGCTTTACAATATTTTAACCAATTAGCCCCATTAAAATTACACAGATTTAAACAGTAAAGTTGTACCTAATGCTCTGTAATGCAGAGTATACCACAGAGGTAGTAGAGGCCAGCATTGTCATTGCCACTGACTCGATTCTAGAAAGAGGAAACAAAACCACCTCGTAAGGCATGCAGCTGAATGCATTTATGTCTTAATAATTCTGCAAATGGCTGTAAAAGGGGTAATAGACAGATGTGATTAAATGCTCTAATCATTGCTATGGCTCTAGTCCTGGTCACGGGAATTTCATCTGCAAAATATAATAAGTCAGGGCTGAATTAGGATAGATTCATGTTCTAAAGGATTTTACCCAATTGCTTTTGGGTTCAGGTTAAAAACTTTGACAGTTTTCTCTTGACTGTGTTTTCTGTAGTTATATGCCTCCCTAAAGAAACAAAATAAACGATGGGAGGAGTCCATGAAAGTGCAAATTGTGTATGATTAATTGCACTGAATGTACTTGATGGTCTAAATTACCTTTTTGTTTCAATACATTCTCGTGTCCTTATGTTATTTTAATCACTGCAGAATAAACATCCCTATCTGACCGACACCAGTGCACCAGTGATCTATCCTCTATGTAATGCTGCCATCACTGGAGAGTGACTGGCATCTCAGCAACATAAAAGAAATGTAATAATGTCTCAGCTGGCTGCAGCTGAATAGTACAGTAATGTACATTAATGTATACTGAGAACAAAAGCTCCCCCAAAAAATTGATAAACATGCTGAAAGCGGAACATATAAATTGAATCCTTGCCATACTTTTCTTTCTCTTTCAATGGCAGCACAGTACTGTGTAATAAATGCTGTAGACTGTTCAGACCTTTCATTAATCAGCACACACATAAGATGCTGCAAATGAGCCTTGACCATTGTACGGAGTATCCCTGTATGACAACCGTTTGCCCCATGCCTCATAGTTTCATGTGCAATCTCGACTTGCATGGATACATTAAGGTTGCTGAGTTTGATTTTTTTAATGTATATTTCAGTGCTGATTAACAGAGGAATTATAGTTAAACTTCCCTATTGCAACATGAAAAATGCTAGTGTATTCATCATACCAGTTGGTAAGCAGGACAGTTTTGAGGTTTGTTCATGATAGTGCACCGGACCATTTAAAACTGATGGGCAGTACAACGTGCATTTTTACCTTGCATTAATCCCACTTCTTTCAATTAAAGCGCTGATAACACCTCGAAAAAGGGGTTTCTCAGTCTGGTTCCCTCTGTGATGTACAGTCATGAAAAGCTTGGATGACAATAAATGCTATGTTTAATGTGCCATAAACCTTTATAGTGCACTTTTTTTATTTTTCACCTTGGGTTATACTAAAATTGAAACTAAAGTAACAAACTTAGTAGTAAAAGAGGTCAGAATTGCATTGACATTATAGTAAAGCTGAGTGCTTCAACACCCTTTTCTCTTCACCTGGATCACGCAATTTAAAAAAAAGCACTCGTAATTTTATCGATAAAGCAAAGTTAACTGCGAGCTATTTACCTCAACAATCCCTGCCCAGTTGATCTCTCCAACTCGAATTAGATAAGTCCTGGGTTGGTTCTGTGTTAAAGTTATGTCAGGATCCTCAATCCAAGGTGAATAAAAGGCTTATCCCCAAGAGAAATCCAGTCAGAAGTCCTCCTTCCTTCCAACTGGTGCAAACTGATCCACAGATTATTGCATCAATGATAAATTATTCCTAAACCACTTGCACTAACTTGTAATCAGCAATCCATTCAGAAAAAAAAACATTTTTGTTTTGGACAGGATAGTGCAGTTGAACCATTTTTTTCTTTTCCTCATCCGTCTCCTGAAGACAGTGACCCATCCTGGGTGTGCTTCAGCAGGCACTTGCTACTTTCTGGTTCCTAACTCAAATGGCCATTCTTCATTTATGATCTTGAATCATAAGGCAGCAAGCTATTTGCTCAGGGTTAAGTCAGCACAGACCAGGGACTGAACTTGGCATTCTTTCAGTGTGCAAGGCTGGCTATCATAACATAACTATTTTCCAGTTTAAATGTTATTTAATAGATTTTAAATTGGACAAAAAATGCTTAAAATGTCAGGTACGCATAACGCTACAATACAGATTATATTTTGGAGAGTGGGTGTTTTTTGATGGGGATATACGTCCTCTTATTTTGCTGGGGTTTTTTGCTGCCCCATCGCCTTTCTTAAGCGTTTCCCTTCGTTGTTTTTGCATCGTCAGATCCCTCAATGTGTCGCCTGGAACACCGCAAAGTGTGCCCTAGGTTTTCCAATCGCCACGATCTGAATGCTGGCGGTAACCCACTTACTTTAAATGCATTATCGCCGACATTAAAATAATGCCATTTGGAAAATCTAGGCTTGTGCATAATCTTAGCACACCTACCAGCGTGATACCAGCGATTGGAGAAAGCCTGGTCTCAAAAGAAGGACTCAACCTGTGCACTCATTTTAAATAGTTTGTCGCTGCTTCTTGCTGCAGTACAGCTGTCTGTTATTATTGAAATTTTGTTTTGTTTCAGCACTTTGCTTTTCACTGTTTGTAACACTTTTTGGTTGAGTATTGTTCTTGGAGATGATGCTCTAACTGCCGAGGGGACTTCAGTACTCAGAGGGCGAATGTGCCTGAAACACTTCATAATTTTAAACAGATAAAATCTTGCCCTGCTCCTTCTTGACCTAACTAAGGCTGTTGTCATAAAAAAAATTAAATCCTCTCACCATGTCTTATTAAATTTAAATTGACAAATCTTTGGGGAGAAAAGGAAAGACAGCTTAGTTTCAGTAAATATTCACTCTGAGGGGTAAAATGTAAGTTTGATGGGCCAGCAGACAGAGATGGATTGTTGATGTCTGTAGTGCTGAGAAGCTTTCTGATTTTGATTAAAGGCAGCAATATTTTTAATGGATATAGTTAGCATATTTGGGGAATTTTCTGGAAAGACTAAATTCCTAGTGCAGCCAGGAATTGTCTGCTGAGAAAATGCAGCTGAAAATTTGTCATACTAGTCACCAGGACCAGTTCACATTGTGGTAGGTACAATGGTTAAATTAATAATAACTCGCACAGTACATTTTTTCCATTGTTTAGAATTCAATTTAGACTTGTAGTAATGGCCACTATGTGGCACAGTAGGTATCAATTATATTCATTTGCCTGTGGAACCTAGGCAAACCCAGCCCTGGCAGTTTCCTCTGACTAATGACAAGAGATCTTTGTGAAATTAGGCATTTCTAAGTAAGTTGCTAGTGACTGGAGGCCCACAGTATAAAACTGGCTTTAATTGTCTCAAATTGGGACAAAACTGATAATCTCCTTCAGACCACTAGGATAGCCAGTGTATGAAGTGAAAATGATACTGGTGTATCGTAGAATCATAGAAAATGTATGACACAGAAGGAGGCCATTTGGCCCATTGTGTCCATCCCAGTGGATGAAGAGCTACCCTAGCCGAATCCCACCTTCCTGAACTAGGTCTGTAGCCCTGCAGGTCACAGCTCTTCAAGTTGGCATCCAAATACTTTTAAATGCAATGAGAGTTGCTGCCTCTATCATCCATTCAGGCAGTGAGTTCCAGGTCTCTACACCCTCTGGGTGAAAACATGTTTCCTCGTTTCCCCTCTAATCCTTTTATAAATGTTGAATCAATGCACTCTGGTATTTGACCTGTCTGCTAAGGTAAATGGATCATCACTACTTACTCTGTCTAGGCCCCTCATAATTTTATACACCTCCATTAAGTCACTCCTCAGCCTCCTGTGTTCCAAGGGATAAAAACTCCAGCCTATTCAATCTTTCTTCATAGCTAAAATGTTGCAGTCCTGGTAACATGATTGTAAATCTCCTCTGCACTTCTCCAGTGCAATCACATCTTTCCTGTAATGTGGTGACTAGAAATGTATGCAGTACTCAAGCTGTGGTCTAACTAGTGTTGTAAATAGTTCAAGCGTAACCTACCTGCTCTTATATTCTATGCTTTGGCTAATGAAGGAAAGCATGCCTTCTTAACCACTTTATTGACCTGTCCTGCTATCTTTAGTAATTTGTGGACATATACTCCGAGGTCCCTCTGTTCCTCTGCACTACTCAGCATCCTCCCATTTATTGTGTATTCCTTTGCCTTGTTGCACCTCCCAAAATGCATTACTTCACACTTCTCTGGATTGAATTCTGTTTTCCATTTTTCTGCGCAACTGACAAAACCATCTACGAACATATATATTAGGAGCAGAAGTAGGCCACTCGAGCCTGCTCCGCCATTCAATAAGATCATGGCTGATCTGTTTGTGATCAATATCTTCCTGCACTCCAAAGCTTTCCTCCTCACTGTGAACCACACAGCCAACTTTTGTATCACCTGCAAACTTCTTTATCATGCTCCCCACATTTGAACCTAAGTCATTAACGTAAACTACAAAAAGCAAGGGACTGAGTACTGAGCCCTGCAGAACCCATTGGCCTTTCAGTCGCAAAAAAACATTTGTCAACCATAACCCTTTGCTTCCTGGCACAAAGCCAATTTTGGATCCAACTTGCCACTCTCCCTTGGATCCCAAGGGCTTTTACTTTTTTGACCAGTCTGCCATGTGGGACCTTGTCACAAACCTTGTTAAACTCCATGTAGACCACATTCACCACACTGCCCTCACCAACCCTACTTGTCACCTCCTCGAAAAATTTAATCAGGTTAGTCAGATATGACCTTCTCCAACAAATTTATGCTGACCTTCCTTGATTAATCTATGCCTTTCTAAATGTCCCTCAGAACTGATTCCAATAATTTACCCAAAACCGAAGTTAAGCTAACTGGCCTATAATTAGTCTGATTATCCCTTCACCCTTTTTAAATGGTATAACATTGGTAGTCCTCCAATCCTTTGGCACCACTCTTGTAGCCAGGGAGGATTGAAATATGATGGTCAGAGCCGCCAAGATTTCCTCATTTGCTTCTTTTAACAACCTGGGATATATTTCACCCAGGCCTGGAGATTTATCTATTGTCAAAGATGTCAAACCCTTTAATACTTCTTCTCTCACATTTTTATCCCATCCAATATTTCACACTCTTCCTTCTGAACTGCAACAGCATTATTGGCCTCCTCTTTTGTCCCATCTTTTGAATGAGACGTTAAACTGAGGCCCCATCTGCCTGATCAGGTGGATGAAAAAGATCCCATGGTACTATTTTGAAGAAGAGCAGGGGAGTTATCCCCAGTGTCCTGGTCAATATTTATCTCTCAATCAAAATCACAAAAGCAGATTATCGGGTCATTATCGCATTGCTATTTGTGGGTGTTTGCGGTGTGCAAATTGGCTGCCGCATTTCCTACATTTCAAATGTGACTACACTTCATTGGCTGTAAAGAGCTTTAAGATGTCTGATGGTCGTGAAAGGCACTATATAAATGCAAGTCTTTTTTCTGTGAAGACAGCTGCAAAGTATTCATTAAGAGCCTTACTCACATCCGCCTTCACACATAGGTTACCTTTTTGGTCTCTAATTGGCCCTACTCTTTCCTTAGGTATCCTCTTGATCTTTACAATTTTATAGAACATCTTTTGATTTTCCCTGATTTTACTTGCCAGTCATTTTTCATGCTCTCTCGTTGCTTTCCTAATTTCCCTTTTAATTTGACCCCTAAACTTTTTGTACTCTTCTAGGCTTTCTGCAGTATTAAGCCCTCAGTATCTGACAAAAGCTTCCCTTTTTTGCCTTATCTTACCCTCTATGCACCTTGTCATCCAGGAGGCTCTAGATTTGGCTGATCCACCCTTTTTCTTTACAGGAATCCCCTGTAACTCCTTCTTGAATGCCTCACATTACTCTGGCACTGATTTACCTTCAAGTAGCTGTTTCTAGTCTACTTTTGCTATGTTGCTTCTCAGTCTATTAAAATTGGCCTTCCCCCTATTTAGAATCTTTATTCCTATTTTATCTTTGTCCTTTTCCATGCTATGCTAAATCGAACTGAATTATGATCATGACCACAAAAGTGTTCTCCCACTGTTACTGCTTCCACCTGTCTAGATTCATTCCCTAAAACTAAATCCAGAATTGCACCCTGCACCCACCCACATCCACCCCCCCCCCCCCCCCACTCCCCACGCCCACCGCCACCACCACCACCACCCTTATAGGGCTTGCCATACTGGCTAAAAGAAGTTCTCCTGAATACAGTTTAGGAATTCTGTGCCCTCTGCACCTTTTACATTGACTGTATACCAGCTAATATTAGGGCAGCCTTATTGCTTTTGCATTTGTCAGAAATTTGCCGTGAAATTTGCTCTTCTATCTCCCTTGGACTGTTTGGAGGTCAATAATACACTCCCAGCAGTGTGAATGCCCCTTTTTTTCCTTAGTTTAACCCATATAGCCTCATTTAATGATCCCTCTATTAAATAATCCCTTTTCACAGCTGCAATTGTTTCTTTAATTAATATTGCCACCCCACCTCTTTTTTTATCTGTCTATCTCATCTGAAAACCATGTAACCAGGAACATTAAGCTGCTGTTCCAGCCCTCTCTAAGCCATGTTTCAGTAATGGCTAAAATATCATACTTCCACATGTCAATCTGTGCCCTCAGCTCATCAGCCTTATTCACTAGACTCCTTACATTTAGCTATATCCCATTAAGCATAACCGGACTCCTTTTTTTTTTGTCTATTTTCCAACCTATGTTTGCTCTGCCTTTCAGATTCTTTTGTTAATTTCATGCCTTCCATTTCCAGCTCTACGTTTCTCCTTTCTGGGTCTACGCTCAGCTTCCTGTTCCCCTGCCTAGCTAGTTTCAATGCTCCCCAACAGCATTAGCAAACCTGCCTGTAAGGATATTGGTCCTGGCCCTGTTGAGGTACAACCCATCTGGTTTACACAGATCCCACCTTCCCCAAAACTAGTCCCAATGCCCCAAAAGTCTAAACCCCTCCCTCCTGCACCATCTCTCCAGCCACGTATTCATCTGCTCCATTCTCCTATTTCTGCACTCACTAGCATATGGCACTGGGAGAAATCCTGAGATTACTACCTTTGAGGTCACGCTTCTTAATCTCCTTCCTAACTCCTTAAAATCTGTCTACAGGACCTCAACCCTTTTTTAACCTATGTCATTGGTACTAAGATAGACCATGACCTCTGGCTGTTCACCCTCCTCCTCCAGAATGTTCTGCAGCTGCTCAATGATATCTTTGACCTTGGCACCATCCTGGAATCCCGTATTCTCCCCTAACTATGGAATCCCCTATAACTATCACTCTCTTGACCTTTCTGCTCCCTCCCTGAGCCACCCATGGTGCTATGGTTTGGCTCTGGCTGCACTCCTCAGAGGAACCCTCTCTCCCATCAGTATTCAGAACCAAATACTGATTAGAGAACAAGTGCTCTCAGGGATTTCCTGAACTACCTGCCTGTAAAAAGATATAATCAAAATACTTTTATTAATATACTTATTGTTATATTTACTAATCAACTACCTGTGCTCTTCAGGTATAGTTGGGTTGCTCAGTTGTCTAATTATAGTTATCAATCTATAGTCTAGTAAGAGATGAATGCTAACACATACAGCCATACATAATTACAGCACAAAAGGAAGCCATTTGGCCCATTCGTTCTATGCCAGCTTTTGCAAGAACAATTCAAAACTAATCCCATGAGCTCTGCTCTCTCCCCAGTCCAGCATCTTCTTTGCTTTGAATGTTTATCTACAGTTCCCTTAAGAGACTCAATGTGTCAATTCTTCCCTGTGGCAAGGAACTCCATGCTCCAACAACTCTCAAATAAAGACATTTCTCCTAACCTCTCACCTCACTATTTTACTTTACTTCATAACTAACCCGTGGTATATCTAACTTGAAAGTGCTTCATATAAATAATGTTTCATTTACCAGCACCGATATCATTTAGCTTAATGAGTGTGACAATTTGCCGGAGTTATCTGTGACATGGTCAGTGACTGTTGCCCATTTTCTGTTAGTTCACGTTTAAGAATTCTGTGTACGGGAAATGTTGGTGGGCAAACTCATAACCTTCCTTTCCATAGAAGCTCAAGCTGCCAATGTTCTGCATCATTGCAGCACCCAACTGTGACATTGTACTGTTCGGTTGCATCTTGCAAATGTGCTGTTACAAATTTTACAGACTAATATTTTCTGCAATTCATAGCAAATAGTTAACTATTAAAGAACACTGGCCTTGAAATTACACTGATTATTACCATATGAATGCTCATTCATACAAGTGTATTTTATGCACTATTATAACAGATAATATAACATAAATATCTCTGTTAAAATAGGAGACAAAGGAACTTTATACAGAAGTGTTAAGTTTCGTTACCTGATAATCACACAGCCCAAGTTCAAGTCTTGTATTAGTTAGCAGTCTAAGTATATTAGATATTGAAAGGGTTAACGAATAACCTGGACATGGCAGTAAAGCAATATTCTGAAGAAAACTTAATAAACAATTAAAGTTAACTTGCAAAGGTCCTTTATTGGTTTCTGTGTTGCAATTATGCAATGAAATCTCTCCAAAGTGACAACTTTTAATATCTTTTAATATTTGATTCAATCCCATGATTTTACCTGGGTGGGTTACACTTCAGCCATATTTTCCACTGGCAATTATAGTCAGGGCACTCCATATTCTCAACGCATTGATGAGGTTTACATGAATGGCTATTGATCGTGATATAATTTCTGACTATATAGAGGAATAATCCACAGATGATTATCAGAAAATTTATCATGTCGATAAAAATCAAAAACCAGGGAATAATCATAAAGAATGAAATTTATTGAGGGGTTAACATGAGTTTATAAATCCCAAGAGCAAAGCTCAAGTGGATTATAACCACTTGCTATAATAATTTTATCAGGCCCCTTGAGATCTTTATTGTACTCTGGAAATTGTTCCCACCTCCCCATTATACTGTGGGGCTGTTGAGTGCATATTTTTGGCAACAGGTACCATAGTGGACTTCATTGGCCAAGATGCTCATTGAAGGATTAGTCATTACAATGCAATCTTTGCAAGCTCATTACAATGCAATCTTTGCAAGCTTGTTGATAATCTGGAGTTGATTATCATAAGGTAATACATTCTATATCCAAAGATATAGAGAATAATGAATACCAGGGACTGGTGGAAAGCAAATACTTTTACTTGGAGGTTCAAGTAACACTTTAACCTGTGAGAGAAAATGCAGTTATTAGTCAGCTGGGCCCACAAATGAAATGACAACTTTGAAAGTACTCTAGGGTGTCTCTTATTATATACTATGATGTTGATAAGATTGCTCTATTTTGTTTGGCTGTAGTTTTGTCAGCAGTGAGTGTCTTGGCAGATACCAATGGCCTCTAGGCGATACCTGATGATGCCCAATGTAACAATAATGTAATTGCTGTAAATTTATCATTCCTCTGTCAAATCTAATGAATTACTTTAAACTTACAGTTTCATTTTGAGGGAGTGTCTGGTGAGAACTAGAAAGTGCACAGGATTTGTCTCACAAGGTTTATGGGTTCATCTGAACCCATTGCTTAGATTAGTGTTTTGTAATCACTCCCAAATACCTCTTATTCAGTTAAAATTGTATATATCTGATAACTATTTTTGCTGCAATTAGGTGGAGCTAGGTAAGCAAACATATAAGATTGGGCTGGGATTTACTCACTTCTGTTTTGAAGATACTTAAGGTCTTGGAACAAGGAGTGATCTTTGCAATGTGTGGTCTGTACTGCTGACCTCTAAGCTTTTATATTTCTGCCCATCAGGGACTCAGTCAATCTCCCATGCCGAAAAATGGATTATGTGATGAACAATGATATTTTCACAGGAATGGTCATTGTAGCTCCTTCCTTTCAGGTTAGGGAGGAATTGAATTATAGAACAAATGCCGCTTTAAAATACAATCAGTATTATTGGTAGGAAAGTACGAGAATGGAGCAAAGAGAATGTAATGTAAGTTTAATTGCTGATAGATTTTACTTCAACTCTCTATATAACAACAGAATAGAAACTAATCTTTTCTGGCATGGAAAGAATGCACTATCTGGTCTAAACATGCATGTCTGTTTAAAGCTGTCAGTTCCCTACACTAGTCTGTATTTGTTGTTGTTGTGTAAGTGGGAGTAAAAGTTGTCTATTTTAGAACATTGGTTTATACTTGTGATTCTCCAACATGGTGAGTGGCCAATCTCACTTATGCCACCATCAAGAGACAATGAGCATCTTCTAAGCACTTCTCCGCAGTGAGGGGCAAAAATCAGGCAGCTAGTAACACAAATTAATTTTGCGCACATAATAGTGGCTAACAACAGCGTTGGCCGAGATCCAGGAACAGGTCTCCAGTCTATTCTGTCACCTGGGGAATATGTGTGATGCAGATATTCGAAGGAAGAAAGAAAATAATAAAAATGATTGCAATGCCAGCCATTCTGAAGATACTAATTTCTTTTTGCAGTAGACATCATTACCAGGAAATGTGCTGTTGAGTACTCTTACACCTTTGTTGCTGCAGATTATTTTGTAACTCCTCGGAATCCTCGAAATAGCGGGGTGTGGGAGAGAGGGGAGATGGAAAGCTATGGATGCGATTGCACTAATCCTGCTTTCCTATAATTTGCTGCAATTGGGCAAATTTCCATATTTTTCATAACAGATGTTGGGAGAACTTTTTGTTTGTTTTAAGGAATACAATGGTTCGTTCTTAACTTCAGGTCAAGGATTTTGGGAGGAGGGACATTTTTAGAGGGAATTTAAAGGCTTTCAATTTACTATAACTGACATAAACCTGAGATGTTTCATCTCATGGTTAACTGTAAAAAGAAAGGACCTTTGGGAAGGGAAAGCGAAAGCTTGTAAGTACAGTGAAAAGCTCTCCTGTTAACAGTGGAGTGGATCCAGACCTAGCCTAGATATTCCACAAAGATACAAGACAGTACTGAAGCCTTAGCTCCCGGCATGTTTCAGCACCAAAAAATGTTTCTCCTTCACACGTCAGATGCTAATTAGCAAATATCTAATTAGGAATAGAAGATTAATCGCTCCTGGGAGCAGTTGAGCCTTTGAGCTTTGGTGGCTGTACGAGTGTCTGTGTGTGTGTGAGAGAAAGAAAGAGATTGACTCTTTCCCCTCGCTCACTGTCACAAGAGCATCGTTGCCAGGAAGGCAAAAACACACATATACACACGCACACACACACACCTCTATCTCTGTGTGGCGCTGAGGCGATGTAAAGTGTTGAGTTTGTATCATTATTACACGGCGGATGAGATTAATATGGTCGTGGCGGAGAGAGGCAGAGTTGAGAGTGTTAAAGGTGGTGGAGAGAGGGTGAGCAGTAGATCAAACGTTGCTGTACTTTGCCCTGTCTGGGCTGCTGTGCGTGTATGTGTGAGGGAGCCGGGGGCACAGTGCCGGCAAGTGCTGGGCTGTTTGTGGCGAGGGTGACGGTACCAGAGAGGGTGAGGGGAGCTTGATGGTGCTGGTAGGGAGGGGAAAGAGGCGGGGGGGGGGGGGGGGGGTGGGTGACATCTGCTGAATTTACACCTGTCTGGCTCGCAGCCGTCAGTTGTCATGGAATCACCAGTGCAGACATCAGCGGCTGCAGGTTTCTGACAGAGAGCAGAGGAGGGCTTTAATCCAGCCCCAGTCCTGCGTTCTTATTTCAATCTATTTCTCAAGTTATCCAAACCCTCCGACTTATTTATTTTCTCCCTCCGCAGTGTTGCTACTTATTTCTGCTCTCAGACCCTCCCTCCTCCTGTTCCCCGAGATAAAAGAGAAGCCGAGGCTGGGCTAAAGCACCTCTCTCCTCTGACGTTTGGCTCTCTCCACAATTTTTTTTTGAAGCTGTGACATTCGGGTTTCTGTGCCTCCCCCCCCCCCCCCCGCCCCCCCTTTCTCCATTTATTTTCCTGCCTTCTTTCTCCGGGTTGCTAGAGCCCGAGTTGGAGTGCTCGAAAGCCGGCTCCGGTCATGTCCCAGCCTCCGCTAAACTCCAGCATCGCGCTGCCTTGTAGCCGGGGACGGTAAAGGGTCGGAACCCGCCTTTCTCCAACCCCTCTGCATCTACTCACCCAGCTTCTCCCCTTTCTCTCACTCGCGTCTCTCTCTCATTTCCTTCCTTCATTCTCTCTCCATTTCCTTCCCTCCTTCATTCCCTTCCCTCCTTCATTCCCTTCCCTTCCCCTTTCATTTCCTTCCTCCTTCCCTATCTTTCATTTCATTCCTCCCTTCCCTCTCTCTCGCTCTCGTTTATTCCCCCACCCCCTTCACCTCTCCCAGTCTAGAGGAGCGAGGTCAGAGCCCCGGACTTGTATCCAACCCACTGCCTTCGGGAGACCTGGCGAGAGCTGCCAGTTTGTGGCCGCTCTCCTCCATCATCATCTTGGTCTCCTTGCGGTCGGAGGGGGAGGCACTCGAGCTCCAAGCCCCGGACATGCTGCTCTCCAACACGGCCAAGCCCAAGAAGTTCCCGGCGGAGACAGGTAGGTGCGAGCTGGGAATCTCATCCATCCATCAGCCCATGGACCATCCATTCATCAGTTCCAGATTCATTCACTCGCTCAGGCTGCAAGGCAAACTGTTGGCTATTACAATATTCGAAGGGTTGCTCACTTTAAAAATATTAATATTAATTCTAGGAACCATGCCGTGATTAATAGTGCTCACTGCCTCATTTTATTGTAGATTTAAGGGGGATTGGAAAAGATAAGGAGAGTTCGAGGACAGTGTTTGTTGGCTCTTCGTTCCTCCAAAAAGTTGAATAAGAAACTCGAGCTCTTTCTGGCCGTCTTCCCATTTTGCCACTTGTATTCTCTCATATCCAGAGCTGAGTGTTATATTTACCCAGTGTTATCTGTATCCCAGTTCCGGACTATGGGAGGGGGCTTTTTACCGACTGACTACAGTATACTGACGGTATTAAGCAAGGATCATTTAACTCTGCCCAGCCATTCCGTTTTTTTTAAATAAAATCCTTCGAATTTCGGCAGCTCATTCAAAAAAATGTAGTTTTACTGTAAGTGTAAATTCCTGTCCTTTTCTGCAAGCTAATACCATATTGAGCCTGTTTGCCTTTGCTGGGTGGTAACAGCCAGTTGCGTGTTGTGCCGCGTTATCACGGAAAGCTGCAAGCGCTGTTTGCAATTTGAAGTCGTCTTGTTCCGTGCTGTTGATGTCTTTGCTTTCCTTTCCTAACCTCGTACTGGGGTGTCAGCGCCCAATTTCAATTATGCAGGATTTGTTTTTCCAATTGCCTCGCAAATTAAGGGTAAGAATACACCAGTGGAGCTGCTTATGAACGGCTCTCCCTTTTGTGCCGTCCTTACAAATAAAAAAAACAGTTTCAGACCACACAGATGTTTAAAGAAACGTTTAGGCAAGAGAGAGAAATCCAGCTGCTTTTGTAAGGAAGTAGTAAGTTTAAAGCATTAAAAATCCTCAAAGACTTCCCAACTGACATCCTGTTCCTTTAAATTCTTCAATTAGTTTAATTGATTTAAAGAACGGCCTCCCATCGGATTCACTGGCTTCTCTGCTTGGTACAAGTCTGTTAAATGCCTCTCATGTCAGTTTACAAGTCCCTGCTTCACCAAACTTGTTACAGTTAAATTATTCATTTACATTTAAATTTAGGAGAAGAAGGAAGAATAAATTAGAGGGAGTTAGTTTTTTTCCCATTTGACTCTCAAACTATTCGGAATGTTCAATCTCCCTGGTAACTTTAAGAAAGTGGTGAAGTTTGTACCCAACACGATCAATATGTCAAATACCAAACATTCTGAGGTAGAATTAAGGGAACAGGGTTTTCTATGGATCTAGATTTACAGTTACAACTTGTAAGAAACTTGTTTTAAATATCTCGTTTGTGACAATTTTGACTGAGCTCACAGTCTCTCTGTTTTCATGCACAAAAGCACAAGGAATAGAAAATTCAAGCCTCTGGTGTCATGATCAAAATGGTGACATCTCATGTTTTTGTTTGATGACAAAGATTTACCTAATATCTGAAATTACAGTGATTACAGTATTGGGTGATTCTGAACATGTCAAAAGTGATGATGTTTTTTATCCTGCTGGAGTAGAGGAGCATCATTATCAAGAGTAGTAGGGAAAACCTTTTATATTGATACTAAGAATGTTCTGATCTCTTTATTTAGGCAATACTGTCTATTTGAAAATGTTCAGAACATATTTTAAGGTTATTCTTAATTGAAAACATCTTAATAAGTTAACAAGTGTATGTCTCATAACAATGTCATTCAAATCAACTTTTATGTGTGAAGGAAAACATACGGCGGCTTCAAAACAAATCAATCTGGATGAATAAAACTACTAATTATGATTATAATGGTGACACAAAGACTTCTTATCACTTCTAATTATACTAGTGCCACACTTCAGAATACATATATTCCATGATATTACTCCTGACAAAAAATTACTGTACCCTTAACTACTACTAGCTTCAAGTGGTAATCTATATTTTTCCTATGTAAAAAATCTGGATAACTCGCAATTTACCTACAGTTTCATTCATACATTTGTCTTCTGGCACTACAGAATGAAACAAGTTTTAATGCAGATTTTACTGAGGAAGTGGCTGACAAGTCAGAAAATTTTACCAGCTATATTGCTTACTTGGAAATACTGGTTACAGCTTCCACTGACAGAACAGTTGCAAATTCAAACATTATGATGTTGGCAGACTATGGAGAAGCAAAAATGACTGCTTTTTAAGGGTGATGGTTAGAAGAAACAGCAGTTGTGTGAATGGGACTTGATGCAATTTTCTTTTGTTTTTCTCACTTACAAAATAAAGTTTACTTTTCATTCTTAGTCATTTATTACCCCCTTGATATTGTCCTACGTGACAGTGAAATTCATTTTATGATCCATTGGGTTCTACCTCTGTTTTCAGTGTATCTGCAGTCTAGGCAGCTGGTGTTAATGCATTACTGATGGATGTAACAGTTCTTTATATAATTTGAGAGGTTTCCTCCTCATCTCCTTTCCAGTTTTGTGTCTCTAATTCTCTTTCTATCCCTGCTGCCAGTAAATTAGATGTCTTCAATGTTAATGTCCAAACACTTAATGCACTTGTTTTAAAAGAAGTGTATTAAAATGATGACATACTTGTACACTAACTTTCAAGGACATTAAATTGCATTGCATGTATATTTCTCAGTATGTGTGTATCTTGGTCTCTATGTCTTTCAGGCTTTTTCTTTATGCTGACTCTCTTGTGCTCTGTTTCTTGTTTATCCATTTGTTCTTCTGTTTTTTTTATTCGTTCATGGGATGTGGGCGTCTCTAGCTAGGACAGCATTTATTGCCCATCCATAATTGCCCTTGAGAAGGTGGTGGTGAGCCGCCTTCTTGAACCACTGCAGTCCGTGTGGGGTAGGTACAATAACAGTGCTGTTAGAAAGGGAGTTCCAGGATTTTGATTCCACGCCAGTGAAGGAACAGAGATAAATTTCCAAGTCAGGATGGTGTGTGGCTTGGAGGGGAACTTGCCACTGGTGGTGTTCCCATGCATCTGCTGCCCTTGTCCTTCTAGGTGGTAGAGGTTGCGGGCTTGGAAAGTGCTGTCAAAGGAACCTTGCTGCATTGCTGCAGTGCATCTTGCAGATGGTACACACTGTTCTCTGCGTTCTGTCTCTGCATTCAACATATAATTCCCACGTCACTCCTGCACTGCAAGTCTACGATTGCAATTATGCAATGGCTACCAATCTCAGTACCTAAGGAGCTTGATGTACAGTGAGCAGGCCTAAGCTATACTCCCAACTGCTTATCTAGAATGTAGATGTGTGTGTGCATGCTAACTTTTAACGTTTGACGAGTGTGAATGAGAATACAACTTCTCGTAACATTGAAACATTGAAAAATATAAAGTTATAAATCTTCCAAAAAACCCAGTGGATTTCTTGGCCATTTTAAAATGTAGATTCACAGGACTGGAGTTCAGTTGATGGTGAGACTACCTACGTGACATTATGTTTCTCTCTAGTGCACTTGAATTATAGAGCTAACTTGACTGTTGCATTACATTGCCACTTTTGCATCGATGCACATCCAAAACCACTTTCACTTGGTGTGAAAGTGGCATTATAACTGCCCAACCCAAGCTGATTATACTGAAGATGTTAATGTTGTCAATACGTAAAATTTTGCTTGTGAATATGTGCTGTATGAAGACATTATGCCCTCCACATGCATCAACACAACTCACAGCTAGCTTTAGTGCAACTTTAACCTATGAATCCATGTAAAAGATTTGGGGACTGCTGTCACAACACATTGACTTCTGAGGGTAAAGTACATACTTCATACAAGCATCATGTAGTTATCTAGATGTAATAAATATTGCAGTGGATCTAATTATTAATTCAAATCTAGAATAATCATTTCTGCAAGCAGTCTTTTCGTAAAATTCTTCTTGCTAATGTTGAAAGTACAGATAGTTTCAGCAGATGTGCTAATTTCTATTAGTGTGAATCTTAACATATAGTAATTCACAATTTTCATTTCAAGTGAGACATTGACATTCTCCATTATTAGGCTGCATGCATTGTTAAAAAGAAAATTAGTTCACAGTAAATTCAACATTCCCCCCACCCGACCTAAAATGATAGCAAATTAAAATCATGCAAGATAAAACACTGATTTTGTGTTCTCATGAAAAAAAGGAAGTGTAGAAAGCAAACCCCTAAAAGCCTGTAAGAATTTCTGAATCTGATGTATTTAAAGTAGGTTTTGATTTGTTGAGTCATCATAACGCAGTGGCGCTGAAGATTACCATATGGAAGTCTTTCCAAGAGCTCATTGGGTGAACACATCAAATAATGTAATGCTGTGGTAAAGTGTTACCCTGGCAGAACAAGCTCGCATGCATGACTGGTGTTTTCTCACCCTTATTCCTATTTATTGAACCATAAGGACGGCTTACCCATGACCAACAGCCTCTTCAGTGAGCTACCAGCGATATGCTGGTGCCTGTGAAACCATACTCCATACTGAAATATTGGGCTGAATTTTATGCCCCCCACCCCCCCCAAAGAGTGAGAAGGTGGCGGGTGGTGGGCGTAAAATGGAGCAGGAGACTCTGGGGGCCCTTCCCGACCCGCTCCCGCCTCCGCCTCCGTCACCACATTACGCAGGGCGGTGGTGGCGAAAAATGGCCTGCCCACCCGGGCCAATCAAGGCCCTTAAGTGGCCACTTAATGGCCATTTAAGGACCTCCACCCACCTCCACAGAGATTTTACCCATGGCTGATCGGGTGGCCAGGACCAAGAAAAGCCGCCTGTTAAAAGCTGGTGACTCTCTGACGTCCTTGGGGGTGGGGGGGGGGGGAGGCTGTAGGGTTAAATCCAGGCCATTGTCACCAGCAGAGGCAGAGTAAAGTGGGGAACTGGAAAAATGAAGGAAATTACCTTTTAATTTAAAAAAAACTTCTAAATTTCACCATGTCACATGATATTTTTCAGCCAAGAGGCGTGAGGGACAAGCTGGAGTGGGGAGAGGGAGAAACTGTCATACTGAATCCAGGGGTTGTCCAATGATGCCTTGAACTGGCTCCAATAAATGGCATAAAATGAAGATGCAGTCAGAGGATGTGGAACTGTCTCATTCAAAGATGGAAAATGGAATAGGAAGGAAAATGAGAATGACTGGAGGAGGAAGGTTGAGAAAGTTATCGAGAAGCAGTGCATAGGTAGCACAAGGAAAGCAAGCAAGCGCAGTTTGCAGTGAAAATTAAAAACATGGAACTTGACATTACAGGTTAACATGACATCTCTTGCAATGACATTATAAATGGCTATATGTGAAAACCCATATCAATAGGAACAGCCCTTCATTTTCAAACAGATCAACATGACAAATATGGTGAAAAATCATTTGCGATGGTGAGAACAATTATTTTAACTTTAAGCAATTGGAAGTAAATGAATCTTCAGTCCTGCCCATGCGGTTCAGCATTGTGGCTTTCCATTTGCTTCTACAGATAAGAAGAAAGAAATACTTGCATTTATATAGCAACTTTCACAATAGCTGCATATCTCAAAGTGCTTTACAGCCAATAGAGTACTTTTGAAGGGTAGGAACTGTTGTAATGCAGGAAACAGAGCAGCCAATTTGTGCAAAGCAAACTCCCACAAACAGCAATATGATAATGACCAGATAATCTTTGTTTTTGCAATATTGATTGAGGGATAAATATTGCCCAGGACACCGGGGATAACTCCCCTGCTCTTCTTCAAAATAGTGCCATGGGATCTTTCACATCCATCTGAGCAAGCAGATAGGGCCCTCGGTTTAACATCTCATACGAAAGACGGCACCTCCGACTGTACAGTGCTCCCTCAGTACTGCACTGGAGTGTTGGCCTTGATTTTTGTGCTCAAGCCCTGGAGTGTAACTTGAACCTGGGATGTTGTGATTTAGAGGTGAGAGTGCTACCAACTGAGAGGCACAGATATTCCATTGGGGAAGGTCCACAACCAGAAATGAAACTTGTGTCTGTGACTTTCAAGCAAAGTTGCTCCTGTACTGTTGCCAGTGCTGTGAAATTGGCTCCCAGAATTAACAGCTCCAACATACCGTCGAACCATTTCTACTCAAAATAATACAGTAATATAACAACTTACATTCGTACAGCACCTTCAGCATTGTAAAGCATCTTAAGGCAGCTTCACAGGAGCATTATCAGACAAGATTTGGTGCTGAGCCGCATAAGGAGATACTGGGACAAGTGACCAAACGCTTGGTTGAAGAGGTGGTTTTTAAGGAGTGTCTTCAAGGAGGAGAGAGAGATCTAGAGCTTTAGGCAGGGAATTCCAAAACTTAGGGCTGAAGCAGCTAAAAGCATGATCCCCAGTGGTGGAGTGATGAAAATTGGGCGGTATTACTGGAATTAGTGCCTTGCAGTTACATTCCAGTCAAGTAAGTAGTTGTAAAAAAATGTATAAGCAACACAATATAATAATAAATGCATTAATGCAAACAGCTGTAGTAGACTTGTAGCTGATTCTGAGGAAACTATATTAAAAAGCCACAAATAAATTAAATATTGTCAGTAAACTTTCAGCAAACTTGGAAAATATTTGTGTCTTACACTGATTTACTGCTAAAATGTAATGAGTGCATATTGTCAACTCGACCTAGGCAAACTACCACTAAGTAAGAGGTATTTTGAAATCAGGAACCATTTTGCGTCTGCATTTACTTTATTCAGTCCTGCTAACGATATAACTTTTTAACTGTTTACTTTAGTTAAATTATTAATACTTTTTGCCAACTACACAATTTATTGTAAACTCCACTTTCTCCCTCAACCTTCAGTGCGATATAATTATAATTTCCACCTTTTCTGCACACATAGTCTAGGATGAGGAGCAGCATAGTTAGATGAAGACTATAACTTCCTCCGCAACATTACAGTTGCCTACTCTTTCAATCCCCACAGACCCTCTGAGGGAAGCAATACATTTAAGTGCCACATTATGGACAGTTCTGCTATGAACTCATGCTGACTGGAAAATGGGTTGAGATTAACACAACCTAAATTTAATTTTGGAATGTTGATTTGACCCTGACCCCGGAGGTGAAAGAACAAAAGTTCTGACCAGCAATGGCATCCAGTTCCCCTTGAGGGTATGAATTTAATGAGGCTGAACAGTAAAATTCCTGTGCATTGTTCATTTTATTTCAATTTGATTATAGGTCATACTTTTCCCTGAGTAAAGTTGAATACTCATTAGACAGTCGATCATCCAAATTGTGCTCCTGTCTGTGTGTATATACATAGTATGTAATATCACCATATATCAGACATATTGCAACATGGAAATGTTGCTGACCAACTTTGCATACTGAATCATACGAACGTTCAGTATATATTAACTTAAGACTCCATACACTATGCTAATTAATGTTAATCAGAAGAACATTTTTATAGTAACCACAGTTAAATTGATTGCAAAAGATTTTCAAGCCTGTCTAATTAGTGAGCAATCCTAACTAGCAAGATCTCTCCTTGTCAGAGGATACTCTGCCGAATGTTTTGGTGTTCTCGCAGTTTCTCTCTTCATTTTGTCCCATTCAACGATGATGTTGATTAAAGGGGCATTTTTGCTTCTGACATTTGTAGTCAATAGCAAAGATTTGCCATCTAGATGGAAGGAGAGAAAGTTAAATTTGAGTGCTGGAGATCTGATCTGACCCTTTCCGTGCCAATCCTTTTAAAGAGGGGGTGTCACTATTGCAGAGGTTGGTGACAGTGTTTGTGTGGGCGGCACAGTGGCGCAGTGGTTAGCACTGCAGTCTCACAGCTCCAGGGACCCGGGTTCGATTCTGGGTACTGCCTGTGTGGAGTTTGCAAGTTCTCCCTGTGTCTGCGTGGGTTTCCTCTGGGTGCTCTGGTTTCCTCCCACAAGCCAAAAGACTTGCAGGTTGATAGGTAAATTGGCCATTATAAAAATTGTCACTAGTATAGGTAGGTGGTAGGGAAATATAGGGACAGGTGGGGATGTTTGGTAGGAATATGGGATTGGTGTAGGATTAGTATAAATGGGTGGTTGATGGTCGGCACAGACTCGGTGGGCCGAAGGGCCTGTTTCAGTGCTGTATATCTAATCTAAAACAGCACAATGTCACAACAGTGTCCGGAGCTATGTTAATTAATCCAAGACAGTGGTTGCCCTTATTTTCGTGAAACCCAGATTAAAATACAATTAAAATTAAAATTAAAAACAATTTTGAAGAATAAAAATCAGCGACTCAGCAGATAAAGCTTTTCTCACAGTATGAACCTAATGCCGCACTCAATTCGAGATGTGGAGTTTTCAGACCAGCTTGGTTTCCCTAATCACCCGCTGCAAAGTTACCTAACATGGTAACGCTGCCCTTTAAAGTTCCGATAAGCATATCGATGATATTGAGCGCCCATTGGCAAGACTAAAAAAGTAATTACTCATTTTTTTGCATTTAATCATTGAGAGACAACTCAGAGTTTGTATGGCGATATGCTCGTTACATTTCACAGTACATTCATCTGAGGAGCATTCATTGCCAGAGAGTACTGTCAGCAAAACTGGAGATATTTTGATAATAAATTGGTAGTTTTATTTTTGCCAGCTGCTTTTCTGCAGAAGTAAAGGTACACCTTAACTCTCCCTCTTTCTGAGTTTGTCTGACCTAGGCAATTGTTGTTCTATGTCCATGTTAATCCAAGTGTGTAAAAATAATCCCTTCGTCTCTTGGTCTGTGGGTACGAAATCGCTTATTTCCAGCAACTTTTTGCTGTAATCCTTGGTCTGCAAATTGGAGTTTAAGGCTGACAATGCTGTCCTCAAGATTCTGTGCCCTTTTCCCGCTCCCCAACTCACTTCTTTTTGTCACCTGAGAGAATGCAAATGCTGCAGCTGATTAAATCAGAGATTGCCGGTTGTTCAGGCATTACTAGCGCTGTTCCTCAATTTTCCACTAGGAGGAGCTAAGAGAATGGCCCAGTGATCACACCCCCTCCAATTTCCGTCCCTGACACCACAAACCCAGCGGAGTAGATGATGGAGATTACATCCTAGCTGTGCTCAATGTCATTACGTTGACACTTTGACATGCTTTACTGTCCAGCATGAATACTTAACTAATTGATTTCAAAATGCCATTTAAAAAAGAATGCTCCTGGAACACCAAGGCATTATGCGATCATAATTTTGCTGGTGATTTACTTTGTTGACTTGTTCTCTGGCTTTTGACAACTAATCCTTCAAATTGTGCAATGCAAAGCGGAGGCTGGCAAAAGAGTTATTTTATCATCAACATCGAGGAAAAATCAGATGTCATGAAATTGCAGAATTGATTGAATGCCAAAAAAGTAAACAAATCTTTTGACACTAACCATTGAGCAAAACATTGACTCTATGTAAACAGCTGTGTATAATATATGGCTGCACTTAAAAAAAAACTCTTTCATTGCTGAGATTTAATCTGGCCTACAAAGATACCAGAGCGTGAATGTGTCAAAGTGTTGTCCAGAATATTATCCCCTAAAATGCATTGTTTTTTCTTGCCTCTCATTCAAAGTCCCACCAAAGGTACCTAGTAATATAACATGTGATACACCATTGACCTGTCCCAACATAACCAGCACAGTTTCCACCATCACCTCTTCTCCTGTGCCCATATGATCACCTGTTGGTGAGCCCCAAGGTTCCATCCTTGAACTATCCCTGTTTTTTGTCTCTTAGCAACATTTTTGCTAAGCATGTGGTCAGCTTCCACATGTATGGCCATGGTGCCCAATTTCACCTGTCCAGTTGCTGTACTCAACATCAAGTAATTGATGAGCCAGATCATTCTGCCAAATACAAAGTGGGATCCTTACTTGGACACAAAATAGGATCTTTTTGTGTTACGTGTTGATAAATCTGTTTGACTGAGTCAGCCAATGAAAGTGTAACATTTTAGTGGTGGTGTTCCCTTTTGGGGGATGGTGCACTTAACTGTTCCTGCCGCATCAGGTTTGTCCAGATCCATGTTAATACTGACTTTCTATTCACTGATCTGTACTGGCTCTCTCTCCCTCTACATATTGTTTACAAAGTCCACTACCTTCTTTGTCCCAGTGCTCCTGCTTGAACCCTCTGTTTGACTGACTGTGGTCTATTACATGTGTCTCCATTTCACTATCAGTAATAGCGACTTTCACTCAACACTCTGAAATTCTTTTCCTAAAGCCTTGCTTTGATACCTTTAATACTTATTATTTGTTTTCAGAATGTGGACAATTAAAAAACTTGCATTTATATAGCATCCCAAAGTTCTTTACAGCCAATGACGTACAGCCACTGTCCCAATGTAGGAAATGTTGCAGCCAATTTATGCATAGCAAGGCCCAACAAACAGCAATGTGATGAATCTGTTTTAGTGATTGTTGGTTGAGTGATAAATGTTGTTGAGGACACTCGGGATAACACCATTGTTCTTCAAATAGTGTCATGGGATCTTCTATCTCCATATGAGAGGGCAGATGGGACCTCAGTTTAATGTTTCATCTGCAAGACTGCACCACTGACAGCGGAGCACTCCCTCAGTGCTGCACTGGAGTGTTAGCCTAGATTTTTATGCTCATGTCTCTGCAGTGGGACTTAATCCCACAACCTTCCGACCCAAAGGCAAGAGTGCTACCAGCTGAGCCACAGCTGACACCAGGTGTTACTGTGGGGTTATTTATTGTCCATCACTTGATGTTGTGAGAAGGTGGTTGTGGGCCTTGTTGAACCACAGCAGTCTTTGCAGCGATGATGTTCTGTTAATGATTTGAAGTAGGGAATCCCAGGATATTAACTTAGCAACAACCAAGACATTATTAGCCTCTTGGAACCCTACCTCTTGCCACACCATTGGTGATGTCCCCTAACTCTTGTCCCAATTTCTGCTTTGGTTGGATCTCAAATTTATGAAGCACATTTCACTTCATTAAAGGCAACGTGCAAGTGCAGCCTGTAAGTTTAAGACAGTGCTGCTCAGAAGCAATGTCCTGATTTTAGAATGCAGCCTGTTATTCTACTTTTAAACTTGTGTTCTGCATTCTTTGAGGAACAGATCAGTTCTTTGTAAACAACACGTGCCACAAAATTGTAAGAAAGGAATGGATTCCTGCAAAAAGATGGCAGGTCAGTCACGGAGCTATCAAGTAGCAAGATGTGAATGTGTATCTTCACACTTTTGCTGAAGGTTGAATTCTTACTTCCCTCCCTTGTCCACAGAGAAGGAGGGGGGAGGAATCAGGGTGCTATTTAGTACATGCCAAAAGCAATACTGTCTTTCCATTGAAATAACAGTGGATAGCAGTGGGAGGTCAGGGGAAGAATATAGAAACCTGAAGAAATTAATTTAAAGTCAAAAGACGGCTATTCCGATTGATGTAGGACCGGATCATTCAACTTGGACTTAACTATTGACTTTTTCTAGAGTCCATACCATATTTTTTTGAAATCATTCATGATATTACAGAAAAACACACAACATAGTGAAAAGATGCAGCACATGTGTACCTAAGTTGATAGAATTACTACAATAAAATTGTACTCCCCTTTATGTTCTGAATTTGTTCAAGAAAGCATTTTCACCATCATAAGGGCAAGTTGTACTTAAATTTCAAGTAAATTATGCAGAGACTAAGATTTTCAAAATGTTAGTGTGGGGTTTTCCTCTTTTTATTTCAAAAGAAATCTGTACGTTTTGAGGAATGTTTTTAAACTATCGCCGCCCCCTACTGGTATCACACAACTGGCATTTATGACAGGATAATCTTCTGACAATGATGAGAGGATGTGTGAGTGATGAGATACTGCTCACTCGCGAGGAGAACATTAAAGCGGATATGTAAATACCAACAAAGGCCGTTTAAACCTTTGCAGAAATGAAGGGCTTTCGCCTAAGAGGGCAGCTCTTTTTTGTACATATCATCTTGTCTTTGCATTTGGCAGCACAGACATGCAATGACTGTTTTAAAAATGCGTCGTGTTCCACAATATATGTTAATAGATTAGGATTCGGATTCTTTAGATAGAAATGCATTAAAATATGTAAAGCAAAATTTGGGAAAAATTCAAGGATTTAGTTATCTTTGCAGTTTGTAGTTTCAACTATATTTAAAAATACATGGCTGTAATTTTATGTACATGTTAATTGATATTTTAACACTTTATTTCTTCATTTTTGTCATAAAGATAGAGCAGCTAACTTGGAAAAGAAAGCTTAAGACTGTGAGGTTTCCAACTTACTTCTGTAAGATTTGTTTTTCTTACAATATCGTAGTGTGTATTTTACAAGAGGCAGAAACTAGAGAGAGAGAGAGAGAGAGAGCGAGAAGGAAGAGAAAGTGGGCCAAGCAAATTAGCTGCTAACACGATCGGCTCCAGGAGAAAGCCATTTGGGTCTGCCTCGCCTCACAGTAAATGACCTTGGCTGAGGATGATGACAAAGTATCATCTTGCTGATCCTTGACAGGATGCCATTCCTTGGAAGTTGACAAATAGTTCACATTAAAACCGGGGCATTTTAGGAATCATCCCCCATAGCAATTCATCAGTTCTGATTACAACACAAATGCCAACACCAGCTCGAAGCATATTTCTCAAGCAGTGTAAAAACTGTCGTTGGCAAAAAAAAAGAAACAACAACACTGCGGCTGTCACAGAAATGTTGTGTCGCACATTGCCACCAGCCTTCGCAAGCACCAGTGGAAATATCGTACAAATACAAGAGCATAACCCAGATGAACACAAACTGATGTAGGCACAGAAGAAAGCTGGTGCACTGATTCATTCCATTCATTCCCATTAGAGTTGAAGTTACGATCGAAGCATAACAATTCCAGGCCAAATTAGTTATGCATTTATCAAGATTTAAGCTAATTTTGCTTTCATCTCAGTGCAAAAAAAAAAGGGCGGGGGTGGGGGGTGAGATTACAGTCACTAAGTTTATCCTTAAAGCTCCCGCAGTCATTCTTGTTGCTTTGAACACAGCTCTGGTATGCTGGCTGTGTAATCGGGAACTGCCAGTGTCATACAACTTGCACAATTCTTCCTTCAGGTTTATTTTCTCTGGTAAGGGGAATGTTTCCAGAATAATTCCTCCATGAATGGGCTGGGGGGTGGAAGAGCTGTATTGCATAGATTTCTATAACTGTTGAATAGGAGGATACATCAGCAGCTGTCTTTCAAGTCTCAGTTATGTGGGTGGTACTGTATATTAAAAGAGTGTCTTTTCCCCCTCTACAACCAAGGTTTAAATCCAACCCAGACAGATGGGATGAAAGCCGTCTCTCTCTAACAGCTGTTAAGGGCCATTAAGTAAAATTACTTTGGGCCAACTCGATTCCTCTTGCACAAAGCAGAAAGCCACAGCACAAAGCATGCCTTGAGTTTGGCAAACTAGTGTCAATTGTGCCAGTCTCTCACCAAAGGGTCAAATGCTCCTCCACAGGCAGAGTTTTTACCTGGGGTGGCATTAAGCATTCCACAATCTTTCAAAAGGGAGTTTGGATAAATTTAGTAGTGTTCTCTCGGAAGATTAGCAATGTTTGTTGAAAATGGAAGTATTACATTTGTGAATCATAGTTGAAAAGGGGTAGGAAAAACTCTTTGATGTTGAGGGTCTGGGATTTAGCACAGATTTCCATCTGTTCAGTGCTACATATCTAATCTAGATGTGCTTAGTGATGCCCCTGGGTACAACATGGAACATCTTCCCGAACAATATTGTTATCTCTAGACAACACCGCATCTACCAAAATAAAATAAAATAAAACCTGATTGCAGGGAATTAAGCTGGAATGTCAGTGAAAAGGCTAATATTTGCTACACATTGAATAGCTGAGCATTTTAGTTACTATACAATCCTTTATGGTTAGCATCATGGTATATTTTTCCCACCTTTCCTAAAGGTGATGGCTTTTGCTGGCATACAGTTCTACAGGCAGCCCTCCAATGCCCTATCCAAGTGGCCACTCTTCAGGTATAAGCTTAAAAGAAAGAATGTACATGGCACATTTCACAACCAATGAAGTACTTTTGAAGTAAAAGCAAAATACTGTGGATGCTGGAAATCTGGAATAAAAATGAGAAATGCTGGAACCACTCAGCAGGTCTGGCAGCATCTGTGAAAAGAGAAGCAGAGTTAATGTTTCGGGTCAGTGACCCTTCTTCGGAACTGAAAAATATTAGAAATGTCACAGGTTATAAGCAAGTGAGGTGGGGGTGGGGCAAGAGATAACAAAGGAGAAGGTGTAGATTGGACAAGGTACTTTTGAAGTGTAGTCACTGTTGTAATGTAGGAAATGCAGCAGCCAATTTGGAGAAAGCAATGTCCCCCAGACAACAATGTGATAATGACCTGATAATCTCTTTCATGGTGTTGGTTGATGGATAAATATTGGACCGGACACCAGGAAGAACTCCCCTCCTCTTCAAAATAGTGCTATGGGATCTTTTATATCTACCTGAGAGGGCAGATGGAATCTCAGTTTAATGTCTCATCCAAAAGGCAGCACCTCTGACAGTGCAATGCTCCCTCAGTACTGCACTGGAGTATCAGCCTATATTTTGTGCTCATGTCCCTAGAGTAACACTTGAACCCACAATCTTTCAATTCAAAGGTGAGAATCCTAACACTGAGTTACAGCCAACACCAAATGATGAAAATCAGCAGGTTATTTGATAGTGGGGGAACAGCACAACTGTGGCTGATCCTATCCTGACTTGACAAAGGTTCAGGAGCAATAACTTTGGAAGTAGACCATTTGATGTGATACTGAGTTACACAGATTAGGAACACTCCAATGTTGACCTCTGATCTATGCTAACTGTGTAGAAAAAAATTCTACACCAATAAGCAGTGCTTTGAATACTAAGATTAAAAATAAAGGCAAGAATGATGGAACAATTCTTCAGTTGATCAATATAACACTTCGGAAAAATTAGAAGCTACTCCTACATATTAAATAAGAATATTTAATTCCTACAGAAATTAAACCAACAGTTGCAAAAGTTATTTGTCCCTATGTGACATTGCTAAACAACAGAAACTATATCACAAGCATCTCTGCTTCTCAGAACTTTAACAGACATGCACAAAGATTAAAAAATAATAACACACACATGGAAAGTGTGATTTACCAGCTGTAATCTAATTGAGGGGTTCAAAAGTATATATAAAATTATCCACTTAAGGGTTTCAAATTGCATCATAATCCACAAGAGTAAAGCTTGTGCAATTTATAAGAACATAAAATGTATCAAGGTGACCCATCAAAACTCACCCCTGTGGAGCCCCATCTTTTCCATTACTACATCCAGTTGCATTTTAAATGTCTCTAGTTGTTTTGCTCCTATTACCCTGTCTGCTATATTACTCCAGACATTTATCACCTTTTAAGTAAAAACCTTCTTCCCAACACCTATTTTAATTTGACTTTTCACTAATTTAAATTTGACTTCTGGACTTACCCTATTGGTTAAGTTTGAAGCAATGATGTTTTATTTGGTAATGTCATGCTAGGCCCCCACCTGCCAAGAATGAGGCACATTAAGTTTGTTATGAACATTGATTTTAAACTGTTGCTGGAGTGAGAAAATGACTTGTAAAACAGATCAGCTGTGGCTGGAAAAAAAAACATTTGCATATTAACAGAAAGTGCTTGGAAGGGCAAAGGACCATTCCCTGACACATTCAACCCACAATGGACCTTGATCACTAGGTATTGTGTGTAAGAGGAGCATTCCAGAGACTGCTAAGGTGATACAATACAGGACTGGTTAGGCCAGCTTGTCACATAACTAACTGACTGTTCCAGGGTTTTGAATTAGCCACAGAGAGTTTGAACTCAGAAAGACTGTTTGCTCCTGGACTGAGAAGATCTCTGTCTCTCTGTCTGCTCCCATCTCTTTCTCACAAGCCTCTGAATCCACTGAAGACACATGAACCCCAAGACAGAAAAGTCTCCTACAGCGAACAAGGTTTAAGAAGAATACTGGGCCCCAACGAAAAGCAAGATCTACCTACAATCAAGGACTCTACAGTGAGCTCGAAGAACCATAACAAAAACTCTTCCGATATTGCCTCAAACTTTTCCGCTTTCTTTTTTTTCTCTTTTCTGTCTCTATGTGCATGTGTGTATCACGTATGCATGATAGCGTGCGTGCATCATCTATCCGTAGGCATCAATCGAATTAGAGTTTAAGTTCAAGTTTAATAAATTTCAACTTTTCTTCTTTAAACCTAAGAAAACCTGTTTGTGCTGGTTTCTTTGCCTTATAATTGGAAAGCAGTGAACAAGGATTTACCAAGGGGGAGCTAAAAATGCGGTGTTTTAAAAATTAAACCTCGTTACGGTAAGACCAGGTGAACTCTGAGAAGGACCCCTAAACACCTTCCTCACTGGGTCGTAACAGAAAGTACTATTTAATATACCTCACTGAGGCTCCCCTTATATGATCCACCTTCTGGACTTGAATGCTTGGATTTCAGGAGCATGGGAACAGGTCTCTTTTAAGCCTTCTGCTTGACCAGTCTGCAACCCATTGTTATTCCTCAAATACTCCTGCGCTGCTTTCCCCATTCTGCTTTTATGTTCCTGCCATAGAGCATTTATGGGTAATATTTCTCAAAATTAGTGCATGAAAAATCATGTGCAAGGAATATGTAATTTCCTGAAAAATACTCCTGGCATGCAACAGAAGCAGAAAATGTGCCTTTTAGTGCAATATCAGCAAATTTGCCAACATTCTGTATTTAACAAACATAAATTCCCATAAACAAAAAATGTCGTATAAAATATTCAGAATGTTTATGAAAGTACATTTTTTTAAAAACCCTCATAATTGATCCAGAAAGGAGATATTATTAACTGAATTTTCAGGGTTAAAGATGTGAATGACTACAAAAATAGATTCCTGATAAACAATCTCTTTCTCACCATCAACAAAGAAATTGTGATGACGGGTGCAGTTAATTACAAGTGTTGCTGATTGCAGATGGGCCTGCCTATGAGCAATTCTTAATAGAGCAGACGTTTGTTTAACAAACGTTAAACTTCAGATTACCACCCAACCACGCCCCAGGAGGTAGGTGAAAACTTCAAGTGAAGAAGGTAGAGCTAACATGTGCCAAATCTGGAGGTTTGGCTCATTGGTCAATTCCTTGCGTCTATTAGCAGTAAGGGCACTGGTCTGACAGCCACTCTTTATGGGGAGTGTGCATGAAGTAGGAAGATTCCATCTCGGCACTGGTTTGCGACTTTAACAGAGTCACAACTCTGGACAAAAAAATAAAATCCAAGCCCAAGCTTTTGGAAGAGATGAAGGTCTTCAAACAGGTACTTCAATAAAGGCATTAAAACATACAAAAGGAAATTAAATAGATAAGTGTAATCACATTATTGTAAAATATATAATTTATATATATATATAAATTTTAAACTGCTATTTGGACATTGGAAATCTTATTTAACTGGGGAAAAATGGATGACTAGCATTTTTAGAAAGTAAATTGTGGGAACCTAGTGGCCAGTTTATATTTCAACTGGTGAGTTTATGTAGGCAAAATACATAATAAACATGGACATGGAATTTCTGAAAGGAATATGTTGACATACAAAATTGTGACAATGGCTTGGCAATAGAAAGTCAAGTTGTGTCGATAGAAAGTGATGCTCAGATATTTATTATTTTCAGTAAGATGCAGATCTATATAATATATAGGAACCTCGTCTACAATTATGAGCTATTGCTGATATGCCAAAGGTGTTGTGTTTCTTGTAGCTGGTAACATGGCTGACATTAAGGAGTAACTCCATTCAGCTATTGCACAGTGACATCCTCAGTGAAATTTGTGCTTCATAATCACTGGAGAATTTTTGGAATTTAAAGAGCCACTATCTTTAAAAAGCCTTTGGCAAACATTTGCTCAATGTTTACCAAATACTGCTGTGCCTTGACAGAAATGGCATTGAAACGTGTCACTGCATTGCAAAAACATCATTACAGTGAAAATGACAAGTGCATTTTTTGTTACTTGTATCCCACAACTAAGCCATCACTTTTCCAATCTTCAATAGGTTACTGGAAAATAAAACTTCTCTCTATATAGATTTAGGATACATGGTAGTTATTCCAATGCTTTAATCAAATCAAAGGGTTATGATAGCTTATGCTGTGCAGTGGATGTCTGGGATCATGTTACAGTCTGTAATCTGATTGAGGGGTTCAGGTGCAGTCATATCTTAGTTGAATTTTGAGATGGGATTACAGCCCTGAAATTGCTTTTGGGTATCTTTTGTGTTTGTACATAATACACAATCAGACACACACACACAGACACAGACACACACAGACACACACACACTTTTGCTCTTTACAGTGTTTTATTTTGTGGTGTGTTTCTTCTTTTGTTTTCCTTTACATGCATAAATGCAAATACCTAAGGTCCCAGAATATTTCCATTACCTCCATGCCTGTATGGCAATTGCACTCAGATAATTCCAATTCTAAGGTCAATAGCTTATTTCAGTCAGTTGACCGTGTTGTCAAGAATGTTGAACGAAATTCAGGAATCTTTTTGATGTCTAAAATATTTCTAAATCAATGGAGATATTAAGGATTTGGATGGAATTCTTGGTCACATTGGACCGTTTCATGTAAATAGTGGCACCCAGTTGTCAGAAGGATCAGATAAAATTTGTAATTGGCGGTAGCAATGCAGATTAAATTCATTACGGACAAGTGCAAAGTGATCTACGTTGGCAGGAAAACTGAGCATCAAACATGCGCTGTTAATGGTATAGCATTGGTAAAGTTGGTTGATAAATTTGGTATTTAACATGTTAAATCATTGTCGAACATCAATGACAAAGCACATAGCCTGCTAAATTATATTGCTAGATTCTCATTCTTGTTTACAAATCTTTCCATGGCTCCACCCTTCATTATCTCTGTAACCTTCTCCAGCCCTACAACCCTCTGAGATTTTTATGCTGCTCCAATTCTGGCTTCTTTTTCATTGCTGTACCATTGGCTTTCACGCCTTGGTGCTAAGTTGTGGAATTCCCTCCCTAAATGTTTCCACCTCTCCGCTTCTCTCTCCCTTAAGGTGCTTCCTAAAACCTACCTCTGTGACCAAGTTTTGATCACATGTCCTAATATCTCCTTAGATGACTCTGTCAAATTTTGTTTGATAACACTCCTGTGAAGTGCCTTGGAACATTTTACTACATTAAAGGTGCTATTTATATCAACAATCTATATTAATGACTTGGATGCAGGAATGGCAGGTACTATAGCCAAATTTGCAGATGACACTAAAATAGGTGGGATAGTAAGTTACAATAAAGAAATGAGAAATTTACAAATGGATAGGTTAGGTGAATGGGCCAAAATTTGGCAGATGGAGTTGAACGTGGATAAGTGTGAGGTTATCCATTTTGGTCGGAAGAATAGAAAGGCAAATTATTATCTACATGGAGAGAAACTTCAGAGTGCTTTGGTGCAGAGGGATCTGGGTGTTCTTGTGCATGAATCGCAGAAAACTAGTATGTAGTTGCAGCAGGTAATAAGGAAGGCAAATGGAATTTTGGCATTTATTGCTAAAGGAATAGAGTATAATAATGGGGAAGTGTTGCTGCAACTTTACAAGGCATTAGTGAGACTGCACCTGGAGTACTGCGTACAGTTTTGGTTCCCTTACTTGAGGAAGGATGTAGTCGCATTGGAGGCAGTTCAGAGGAGGTTGACTAGGTTGATTCCAGAGATGAGAGGTTTGTCTTATGAAGCGAGATTGAACAGTTTAGGCCTTTACTTTCTGGAGTTTAGAAGAATGAGAGGAGATCGAATTGAGGTATATAAGATGATTAAGGGGATTGACATAGTAGACGTAGAGAGGACGTTTCTTCTTGTGGGGCAATCTAGAATGAGAGATCATAGTTTTAGGATAAGGGATAGCAGATTTAAAACCAAGATGAGGAGAAATTACTTCTCTCAAAGGGTCGTGAGTCTGTGGAATTCATTACCCCAGAGTGTGGTGGATACCGGGACATTGAGTAAATTTAAGGAGGAGATAGACAGATTTTTAATTAGTAGTGGGTTGAAGGGTTATGGAGAATGGGCAGGAAAGTGGAGTTGAGGCCGAGATGAGATCAACCATGATGGTATTGAATGTCAGAGCAGGCTCGAGGGGCTGAATTGCCTACTCCTGCTCCTAGTTCTTATGTTAAATACAAGTTTTTGTTGTAGTTCTTCACTCAAAGTATGATCAACACTGGAAATGTCTTCCACATTTGGGTGGTAGGCGAGTAAACCTTAGATTCTCCCAAGATATGGTTAAATGATATAATACGGGAGTGTTTGTTTTTCCCTCTGCTGGGTGAAGAGGCTTTGATGGGGCAAATGACATCTCTATTTTTATCTAAATGTCCCCGTGAAAGTGTTAGAAGAAGATTCAGAGAAGAGAGATGGGAAATTAGAACTATAAGTTATGATAAGAAACTCTGAGAATTAAATGTTTGTTTTCTTTTCACAAAATGGTGATTAAGAAGGAACGTGATCCAGGTTTTTAAACTATAGAGAGGCATAAATAATATGAATGCAAGCAGGTTATTTAACTTGGACTGTGATCACAGTACCAGAGGATAAACACACAAAATTAACATGCTGCAAACAATGCAGATTAAAAGAATTTATTCTCCCACAGATTGATGAATATGTGAAACCAATTTCAAGCAAAATCAGCTAATGCCGTGTCAATTAACTCTTTCAAGGAAGAGATGGATAATATTTGTTTAAGAATGTGTATTAAGTATTAATGAAAATAGAGACATTTTGTCGAAGCTTTTCATCTTGCACTCATCAGGACAATTCACAAGAATGCCAATGCAAGGGAAGCAACAAATTTATGCTGTGTGCGAAGAGAGTGCTGATTGGTTGGCAAGTGGACTCTGATTGGTAGAGGAATGTGAATTAAGGTTAAAAAATAAGTAGCAGCTATGATGATATAATAATCTATGGAACACAATGATGTCCTCTGGGAAAATTGATATGCTCAGGGCTGAATAACCAATATGTTAAAGGTGCTATATAAATGCAAGTTGTTGTTCTTATCATTCTTCTACGTTCCAATCATTTCTTTGAATCAAAAATAAAAAGGACAGTACAGTACAGATCCCTGGGGAACACCACTAGCTACAAGCCATCAACTTAAAGTACATCCATATATCTACAGTATGTCGAGGAACATTCCTCTATCAATTGAGGTGCATTTAGCATCTTATCAAATATCTTTTGACAGTCTGTAAATGCAATTTTTTTTCTGTTCATGGATGTGGGTATCATTGGCAAGGCCAACATTTATTGGCCATCCCTAATTGCCCTTGAGAAGGTGGTGGTGAGCTGCCTTCATGAACCTCAACAGTCTGTGCAGTGAACGTACTCCCACAGGGTTGTTAGGTAGGGACTTCCAGGTTTTTGACCCAGTGACAATGAAAGAACAGCAATATATTTCCAAGGCAGGATGGTAGGTGACTTGGAGTGTAAGTTGGAGATGGTGGTGTTCCCATGCGCCTGCTGCCCTGGTCCTTCTAGGAGGTAGAGGTCACGGGTTTCTGAGGTGCTGTTGAAGAAGTCTTTACAACTGCATTCACTTTATCTATACACACTGTGCTATTCTCAACAAATTGAAATAAATTAGCTCTTTTACAAATCCATTCCAAGTGTCCCTGGTTAGATCATAACTTTATAAATGTTCACTGATTCCATATTAGAGACAACAGAAATCTATTCACATCTAAGGTAAGGGGCCTATAATTTCATTTCAAAGAATGGCTGCCACTATTTTAAATGTGTTAGTTGCTGCTCCCATTTTTTAAATTGATCCTTTTTACTTGTAGTACTGTCAATACCAAGACTTATAATGGGCTTGTTTATGAGTGTTCGTTAGGCTACAATAAAAAGGCAACTTTCTCGTCAATATCTTAGAACCAGTTCCCTAATTTTTTTTGTGCTTTCTCCAATTATTAGGCCCAAATTTTGTTCTTATTCCAGTTGCCTCTGGCTGCACCCTGAAGAAATAATACTTAAAATAAAAAACTTTTGGAAAACAAAAAAAAATTCACATTCTTGATAGGGACCCATAAAATAAGGCAATCACTGCCTAATTGGTACCTTCTAATGCTTGGCAATCTGTCACTCTAAGGTATGAGGGTAACAATACAATAAGGTGGGATTGCATGGTCTCTCTCTCTCCTTTCTCATACTACATCATTATTTACTGTGGCTGTCAGTGAGGTGGAAAGGATCTTGATCTGTGTGTGCAGCTGATGGCTGGATCACACACCCAGATCCCCAAACAGCTGTGTCCTGGTGATCTTCCAGGTGGTAGGAATTCCTGCAGGAACAGTAAGGACAAGCTCCTTAGGTGGATAAGTAAATTTACGTGTAATTTTGGAAATCATTTTTTGAAGCCTATGGTAAAGGTTTGTACCTTTCCAGGGATGCAATAAATAATTCATGTTACTTTTGACTATTTGTATGTACTAAATTTCAGTATACATTTGCTTGAACTGTCAGACTCATAGGGCTGAATTTTACCAACCTCTGCCTTAGGTTGCAGCGAGGAGGGGGACCCATACAATTCTGCCAGGAGAGGCCCGCCTCGAGAAGGGCCCGCTGCATATTACTGGCGGCGGGGGAACCTGAACTCCCACCCCGCGCTGCTTAGCGGCGGGGCCTTCATCTAAATATTTAAATGAACATTAACAAGATGCAAATGACCTTGCCTGCTGGCGGCGGCCGACCCACGGAGATTTTACGGCTGCCAATCACAACTCGCGCGCCTTCAGAACTCCGTCCAAAGTTCTGAGGGGATAAAATTATCAGGATGGGAGGGGTGGGGGAGCGGGGAAACGTATACCTACTGGTTGTGGGGATGGTGGGAAGGAGTTGAAGGGCAGAAGTGGAGAGGTTGGCGGGGGGCAAGTTTGTGCTGGGAGTAAAATACATTACAAACACAACAGATAGTTAACACACCATTGTGGGGATTGGGAAAGGGCCTGCATGTCTTCATTTTTTATTTGAAATAAAAATTTTGCTACACCGCTTTAAATATTTAAATTTACCAGAAGGGCTTGGAGTCCTTTAAAAATGGCGCCGGCACCTGCGCGGTGGCGCCGGACACTGTTGCTGGGGACGTGGCGGCTGCCCCGCCCCTTCCATTTAAATCAGCCCCTGTGCATAATATCGTGGGGGCTGTGCGGCGGCACTTCCGTGGCGGAAGGCCACTGGCGGCATGCTGATAAAATTCAGCCCATAGCCTCAAGAATTACGTCATTTGCCTCTTTGGTTTAACTTGCCCTTTATATGTGCTAAAAATAATTAGAATTTTAGTATGCATTATGCTGTATTGACTGAGCTGAGATTGGTAACTACTTGATGGGTTCCTTATTCAAACTGCCAGCCAGGACAGAGCTCAGTGCCTGCAAATTTATATACATCTACAGAGTTCTGTTTGCATTGAAAATATTTGGTGGTGGTGTGTCAGAATCCACAAGATCCCTGGGATCACATGAGAATGTTTTTAAACCTGGTTTGACACTGCACTGGGATTATATCCATGTTGATCTTAATCTGGCTGCCTGCTGAAAGGGGTGTTACACTGTTCTCATCTGGTGTCAAAACAGGACTGGACTTGAACAGCCACCTCTACATTAACAAGGAATGGCAACCAGTTTACAGCAGCAATGACACTGCAGTGTAAATGCATCCACAGAAGCACGGTAGTTGGCAGCGCAGGACAAGACCATTTGGCCCACTATACTTGTGGCAGATCTTTCTTAGAGCAATCTGATGCTATTGCACAATTGCAACATTCTGTTGCTTCAAATATTTATCCAGTTTTCCCCCAAGTGCCTTGTGATGTTTATCTACATTAAGTGCACTATATAAATGCAAATTGTTGTAAAAGATGCAATGGTCACTGCCTCAACCAACAACAACATATGTTTATACAGTGCCTTGATGTAAAAGTCATAATGTGCTTCACAGGAGCGATACCAAGCAAAATTTGACTCAGCTACATAAGGAGATATTAAGGCAGATGACCAAAAGCTTGGTCAAAGAGGTAGGTTTTAAGGAGTGTCTTAAAGGAGCAACGAGAGATAGCAAAAAAGTTTAGGGAGTGAATTCCAGAGCTTAGGGTCTGGGCAGCTGAAGGTGTAGCTGCCAATGGTGGAACAATTAAAATCAGGGATTCTGAAGAGGTCAGAATTAGATGAGCGCAGATATCTCGGCGGGTCGTAGGGCTGGAGGGGGTGACAGAGATAGGGAGAGTAAGGCCATGAAGGCATTTGAAGGTATGGATGAGAATTTTAAAATTGAAGTGTTGCATAACTGGGAGTCAAGATAGGTTTGTGAGTACAGAGATAATGGATGAACAGGATGTTGTACATGATCGGATACAGGCAGCAGTTTTAGATGAATTATTGAGTGTGGCAGATGGAAGAGGGGCCTGGAGTGCATTGTATAGTCAAGTCTAGAGGTAACAAAGGTATGGATGAAGGCTTCAACAGCAGATGAGTCAAGGCAGGGGCAGTCTCTGGTGACATTACGGAAGTGGTAATAGGTAGTCTTAGTGATGGTGTGGATACATGGTTAGAAGCTCACCTTGGGATCAAATACAACACCAAGTTTGAAAACAGTCTGTTTGATCCCCGGACAGTTTCCAAGGAGAGGGATGGAGTCAGTGGCTGGGAATGGAGTTTGTGGCAGAGACCGACGACAATGGCTTTGGAAGATATTTCTTTTAACCTCTCATCTGACCATCTGAGTGACAAATTTAAATTGATGATTTCCGAATCACGGGAAAGTAGTCTTTGCCTGTTCACTCTATCAAACCCCTTCATAATTTATAATATATAACTCCCTCCTTATAACTACAGTTTCCCATGTCATAGAGCCATAGAGTCATTTATGGCACAGAGGGAGGCTATTCAGCCCCTTGTGGCCATGCTGCGCCTCCACGGAGCTATTCAGTCAGTCCCACTCCTCCGCTCGATCCCTGTAGCCCCACAAGTCTATTTCCTTCAAGTGGGCATCCAATTTCCTTTTGAAATCATTGGTCGTCTCTGCTTTCACCATGAGGGAGCCTACCCTCATGAGCAGTAGGTTCCAGGTCATTACCACCCGTTGCGTAAAATAGTTCTTCCTGATATTTCCCCCTGCATCTCTTGCCCAAAACCTTCGGACTGTGTCCCCTAGTCCTTGTGCCATTAGTTAATGGGAACAGTTTTTCCTTGTCTAACTTATCTAAGCCTGTCATAATCTTGTACACTTCTATTAAATTTCCCCTCAATCTCTTTTGTTCTAAGGAAAACAACCCCAGTTTTTCCAACCTAACTTTGTAACTAAAATCCACTCCCCCCCTCCCCCCGCCACCACCCCCTACCCAGAATCATTCTGATAAATCTTCTCTGCACCCTCTCAAGGGCCACATCCTTTCGAAAGTGTGATGACCAGAACTGGACACAATACTCCAGTTTTGGCTGAACCAGAGCTTTACAAAGGTTTAGCATACCTTTCCTGCTTTTGTATTCAATGTCTCTTGTCATAATTTGTTTTTTCTGTGGGAAATATACGGTGTGCCTTTAAGGCTGTAAGAGATCTGTACTTCTTTAAGGCAACCAGACTCAGGAGTTACCAGAAAGTGCATCTTGGTTGCCCTGGATGCAGCCATACAGAGAGGGAGAACATGACATACAATGTTGCCGTTTAACTTTGAAAAACTGGCTTTGCAGAGACAGTTGACAGTCACAGACTGTTCTGGCACATGAAAGAAAGAGGAGAACTCTCTCAGTCTATTTAAACCCTATTTATTATTCACTCTCAGAATTCTGAAAAGTCAAGCCAGATTAATTCTTTTTTAACAAAAAGCTATTTGTCGATCTACTGTGTTCATCGCTGGAAAGAAGAAGAATTTGATGCTTCAACAACTGACCTGTAATTGCTGAACTATTGTTGGATTCATCAGGCCTTGGAAGACTTCAAGCAATCTTAGACTCTTGCACATTCGAAGATTCCACTTCGTCAGGCCCGTAAATCTGCAAAGACTTTATTGTTATTCCATTTTTTTCAGGCAGCTAATTAAACACCAAACTTCTGAATGTTTGGGTATATGTATGTTCGTGCGGGAGTTAGATATTAATTAAGTTATAAGGTCTTTGGATATTGATTTATGTTAGTAGAGTTTAAGATTTTAGTTTTTTCTAATAAACAGCTCATTTGTTGATATCTAAAGATACCTGGTTTGGTTCGCCTCATTCAGGGGTTACTAGATTGTTCAATTCGGCTGCTGCTTTCTTTGATTTCAAAAGCTTAAAGATATACGTTATGCGACCTGTGGGGTGGCAGGACTGAATTGACACTGTGTTGCTCCCACTGCAATCAGAATCATATATTTTGATTGGGGGCTTTGTCCTGAGTGGTTGTGCCATAATACTCTGCTTATGAAGCCCAAGATCCCATATGCTTTACTAACCACTCTCTGAATATGTCCTGCCACCTCAAAGATCAATACACACGTTTGCCTGATGAATCTAACCTGTGTGCCTTTTATGGCTTTAATGGTCTTCCTTTGTTGCAGAACTCACTCCAAAATCCACCAATCTAAATGCTACCCTCCTGGACCAACTCTGTGGCCAAGTATTGATCTTACTGCCATAACCCTATCCAGTGTCGTACAGGAAGCTTTCCAGAGAATACCATCCTTTCTTTTTCAATCTAAAGTCTAACTTTTCAAACATTCTCTGCAAGACCTCGTACAAACATAGTTCTGTGTCATTGATTCCAATATGGATGATGATTTTTGGCTGTTCTCCCTCCTTCCCTAGAAGTCTTCACCGAGGCACCAGGGAGGCAACATACCATTCAGGACTCCCAGCAAAAACTGCTGTCTTTTCCACTAACTAAACTATCTCCCATTACTATCTTTTTTTAAATTTCCAAAATATACTTTATTCATAAAAATCTGTAAAAATTACATTCCCAAACAGTTTGAAACAGCATCAAGTCAAAAAATACAAACAGTGCAAAGGTGATCAGTTTCCTTCTATACAATCATGAGTTGCCTCACAACCCTTCCATTTCACATTTGTCATGCCATATACATTTTTACATATACAGCACACAAAATTTTCCCGATACAGTTCGAGGGGTTTCCCATGGATCCAGCCCCTCAGTTCAGCTTGGTGGGGGGACCTTGCACTGTGGTCTTTCCCCATTGAGCCTTTGCTGCGGCTGCCCCAAGCTTTAGTGCGTCCCTCAGCACATAGTCCTGGACCTTGGAATGTGCCAGTCTGCAACATTCGGTGGTAGACAATTCTTTGCGCTGGAAGACCAGCAGGTTTCGGGCAGACCAAAGGGCGTCTTTCACCGAATTGATAGTCCTCCAGCAGCAGTTGATGTTTGTCTCGGTGTGCGTCCCTGGGAACAGCCCATAGAGCACAGACTCCTGTGTTACATCCTGCTTGGGATGAACCTCGACAAAAACCACTGCAGCTCTTTCCACACCTGCTTTGCAAAGACACATTCCAGGAGGAGGTGGACAACCGTCTCTTCTCCCATTACTATCACTCTTTTATTTTTACAGCTTCCTTACCTCTCACTCGTTCTCAGCAGTCCCTTGCTCCATGATGCAAAATGTTGCTCATGACTACTTTAGTGTCATTGTTACTATCCACCTCATATTTTCCAACAATATGTAACTGTTGAAGAGTTCCAATGACTAGGATTTACGGTCTCTCTGCTGCCCTTGTGGATGCCTCTTTCTACACTGTCCCTTTGGAGCACAGAGATCCAATTGTCCAAAGATTCAAATTTCAGATATTTAGTGCAGATGTGCTGCCCAGGCTAAACTGAAGATCCACGATAACCCATTTATCACACTCCACATAGAATCACACTCTGCCTATTGACTTCACACAACTATTAATTATTTCAACTTTACCTGTATTCTGACGATTCTCTAAGCCTGAACCCCCGCTGAGGCTAAATACCACATTTTGCTGGCCTCTTACAGCTCGTCGCCCTAGGCAATTTTGTTTTAACTTAACTCTACTGAATCTCTGCAGCTGTATGTGGATAACTGCAGAGAGCTCTAACAACTGGCACAGTAAGAATAGTGCAGTTGGCTATGCAGTGAGTTATTTGCCATTTTTAAGTTTCCCCAGTGCATTTAGTGCAATTGACATACCGGACAATTTTGTTTTCAAGTTGCTCCTGTTTTTGAAATGTGTTTGACAAACCTGTTTTGTGTGTTTTGCCAAACACTGTGCGCTGAATTGTCTGGACATAGAATATTTTCAGTCATCGGGACCATTTACGGGTCTGTAAGTCAGGTATCAGAGCAGTGCACTTTTCAGGTCAATTTTCCGGAAGGCAACCAGTTAGCAGACGACCTCTGGGTTCACCACCCAATTAGGGACAGCGGGCAGATTGAGGAGGTGGGAGAGCCGTTCACAGCAGCTGGAATGTCAGTGTGCTGTGAGGTGAAAGCTTCAAAGGAATGAAATGGCTGAGAGAAAAGGCTGAAGGAGCCAGCAGACATCTCTGCACCCTAAGCACTGTCCGTGAGAGCAGCCTTGAGGAGCTGCTCTTGCATTGGTACGCCCTGCCTGTGGATGCCCTCAGACCTGCCCCTTGCACCTTTACATGGCCAGATTGCACCTTATTTTCAGTACACTCCAACCTCCCACTCTGCAGCTGCTTCCTTTGAGTCGTCGAGGTTCTGACACAGTGTGGGCCCATGCGATGCAATCAGAATTACACTGCCTTTGGAAATTTGCTGCTAATTGCCCATTTAATAAGATTAATTAGTTTTCTGCCACTGCTGGGGGGGAGGTGGCTTGCCATCACCACACTGAAGCCACCTCCAGGACAAAGGAAGACAGCAGGAACATTTTGGAGAACCAGCATGACACCTTTCTCTGCTATTTTCCCACCCACCCCCAGTCTCCAAACCCATCTCCAGGTCCCATGTAAAACTCCCCCCTTTGATTCAATGGCAGAATTCACATAGAAGTACATCACTGAGTCTTATTGAGTGATGAAAGTGAAATGCAGCATTTGCTCCTGCTAGTGATCATTATACTTTTCTGGTTATTTGTTTTTTTTGTAATGATTTATTCATGCTCTGTATATAGATATCATTGACAAGGCTGGCATTTGTTGTCCACATGTATTGATACAATTGAGTGGCTTGCTAGGCTACATCAGAGGGCAGTTAAGAATCAACCACACTGGTGTGGGACTGGAGTTGTATTTCGGCTGAATTGGGTAAGGACAGCAGGATTCATTCCCTAAAGGTTATTATGAACCAGTTGGTTTTTTATAATAATAACAATTCTATAACAAGTTCTCACGTCGCCTTGACAAGATTTGAACTCCGCATCTCAGGATTCCTGTGACATAACCACCACCTTTTTTGTATTCGATAGGTGACTGGTCACGATGGGCCAAAGGGCCTGTTTCTGTGCTGTATAACTCTATGACTCGATGGTGTGATAAAAGTGAAAACCTGTACGTTTTTGAGTTTAAATCCATTCAGAAAGTTTGCTTTGATGGGGTGACTTATCAATTCTCAATTATGTACAATGAAAGTTGTTTATGTGAACAAGTAACCTCTTTCAGGATGTTTCTGTATAGTTGGAAAAAAAAAGAAATCTCTATTCATTTCTTTGGGTTTGCAAACTGTGTCACAGTTATTCTCAAAAACCTCTTTGTTTCCAGTAGACTGATGCTCACGAAGAATACAACCAGAACTGTTTCTAAGGTTAAATGTATGGTCTAGTTGGATATGAAAATGATATGGTTCACTTCAAATATAAAACATATTTTAGGAACTACTCGGCAGAAGCTTCAATTATTCTGTGAACCACTCAAACTCAGAGTTGAATCTAATGCTTCCAAACAAGATCATGTAACTGCAAACAGCAAGCAAATTAATCAATTATTGGAAAAAAAAACTCACCTGTCTCCACAGTTGTATCAGCAGGAATGGGAAAAAATAAACTTACTTTTATATAGGCCCTTATCATTTCTCTCGTAAATATTGCAAGGGCTTCACGGACAATGAATTACTTTGAATTGCAGTTGCTGTTATCTAGGCTAGCTTTACAGACCAGAAAGGTGGCAGGTTTGATCCCTGGTTTGTACTGAGTTAGTTAGTCTTCCCAGGGGCATTGGTGGAATTCTGCAATTGGCATTAGCATTCACGGCTAGGACAAGGAAAAATTAGTCTGTGCTTCTGACTTCCTGATCACAGTTTTATTGATGGATAGCATGCATGAAAATCAGTCAGCATGTTTTACAAATGAAATATTGAGAACCATTCATACAGAGTGTTATGACCAAGGTGGGAGGAGTGCACTGTCTTTTCTAGTTCCACTTCTCCATTGGTCACAACATATATTTAAATGGTTACCCAGGTACTGATACGGTCAATCATATACTCTACTCTTTATCCCAGAATAAAATACACCAACCAGGTTTCTTTAGTAAACAACAAAATTATCAGTTTATTATAAAACAAGACTTACCCAGTAACAAAGCAAAGCATTAACACACAGATTGAAATATGAAAGCTCCCTTTTTATCTTAGCCCCTCACACACACAAGCACCTCGATTAACTGAAAAATAAAAATATTTTCTCTGCAGAGCTCTTTTACAAAAATAAGACAAAAAAAGAATACTTTGGCCAAATACTTGTTAATTCTTGAAGAAAATGCATGAGATATGTTGTGTCCCAAAATAGCGTACAGTCTGGCGTCCAAGAACACATAGACGGGTCACTGAGATCTTTTCTGGAGCAGTTCTTTTCAGGCAGCATCGAGAGTTAATCTGGCAGGTTTTCCAGAAGCTCCATAGAAGAAATGCAGCATCAGGGTTTCAGCTCCCACACACATGATATGCAGCGTGTTACAGACACAGGAGGAAAGAGGCAAGCTGGGTGCTTCTCTCTTGGCAGGTTAATCTCTAACTGCTTTCAAACACAGTCCACACCCCAACAGAAGCAAAACAACATCTCAAAAGCAAAACCCCACTCTGACTCTCATAAATTGTAACATGTCACTTCTCTGTAAACATCTCCCCCAAGTCACCAAGGTTTCTGTTCTTTATTGAGCTTAAGGCATGTGACAGCCAGTAAAGGTTTGTTTTCAAACACGACCTCTCAGTGACTCCTGTTAAAAAAACACATTCATGGAGTCTTTTTAGCTTTCCCAAATAAACCAATGTACATGATTCTAAAATAAGAATCCTCAAAAAAAAATTTAAAAATAAAAGAATTTTCATAACAATAGTGCACATTCTCCCCCTATAACGATTTATCACATTCATCTAAATCCAGGCAACTCAGACGCCAATTGGGAATATCTAGGACTTGGGGACCACCTAGTTTGTGGAAGGGTTTAACCAACTGAAACTATGCAGCTTACCCACACACACTGGTCAGATTCTTCCTGCCTTTCCAGCTAGGTCCACTCCAGCCACTCAAGACATTGACTTGTGGAGCTTTCTGGAACAGAGTCCAAATTGTAATGGCCAAGTAGAATATCTGGCTTGGCCTCCACCTGACGTCCCTGCTGTCAATATCAAGCCAGTTTGGGTCACTCCACAGGACATTAAGAAGCTATTGTGTCCACTGGGTATAAGGTTAAGTAAAATGGCCCTGACAGCATCCCAGCTGTAGTTCCCAAAGTCGATGCATCACAACAAGCCAGTCCGCGAGCCAAGTTCTTGTAGTGCGGTTATATCACTGGCAGCTAACTGAGAATGTGGAAAATTGCCCATATATGTTTGATTCCCCCAAAAGCAGAATAAATCTTACTCAGCTACTTATTACCCAATCAACCTCCACCCACTCATCAATACAGTAAAGATGGAAGTCATCAGTGGTGACATCAAACAACTCCTACTCATCAAAATCCTACTCAGTTTGCTATTGAGATTCTCAGGTGCCCAGTTTGAGTCCTGCCAGATCTACTCAGCTCGAGACCTCATCACAGCTTTAATCCAGACATGTGCACAAGAGCTGAATGTCAGAGGAGAGGTGAGAATAGCTGCCCATGATGTCAAGGCAGCATTCAACTGAGAATTTCAACAAAGACCTCTAGCAAAACTGAAATCACTAGGAGTCAATGGTAACATTCGCACCACATAAAAGCTAGGTACAGACCATTTTCAATGAGAAAAGGCCCAACTACCTCAGCTTGCCCTTCAACCACATTTCCATCATGAGTCCCCAATCTTCAACATGCTGAGGGCTACCAAAAACCAGCACTCACTTGCATGGATTCAGTCGTAACAACACTGTGGAAGCTTGACAACATCCTGGAAAAAGCAGTCCACTCCAGCAGCGCATCTGCCACTGAACTCAATATTCGTCCCTCCCGCAGTGTATTTACAGTATATACTTATCTACAGGATGCACTGCAAAAAATCACCAAACTTAGTTTGACAGCAGCTCTGAGTCCTGTGACATCTATCACCGAGAAGTTCAAAAGCAGTAACTTCATGGGAATGCTATCAGGGGGAATTTTATGCTGGTGGCGGGGATCCCGACGTTGGGGGAAACCAACGCCGAGATCCCCACCCTGCCTCGTTTCCGAAGGCCCAATGAATTAAGTGCTTAAGAGAACAGCATCTGGCCTTCCATAGGATTTTGGACCCCGTCACCGGAAGTCCCGCCCTTGTAGAGCTACCAGCCAATCAGAGGCCAGCAGCTGCAGCGCCAACGTGGAGGTGGTGGCTGCTGCTGGAGATGACCCTCCTGAAGTCCGAGGATCATCACTGGACTCAGGCCTCAGGTAGGTCAGGCGGGAGGGGTCTCACAGAGTGGCGATTGCAGGGGAGGGGGGAGGGAGGTCAGCAGCAAGGGCAAGGGGGTGACTCTCAGTAGGCCCCTCTTCCCGATGCTGGGTCCCTCGTTCAAACACAGTGCCTTTTGAGCATGACCGAGGCAGGAGGAGTGCACTGTTTATTCTCGTCCCACTTCTCTACAGGTCACAACATATATTTACATTTTCCCACTTACTGGTAGTCAATCATATACTCTATTTTTCCCAGAATAAAACACACCAATCAAGTTTCTTTAATCAACAACAAAATAATCAGTTTATTATAAGCCAAGTCTTAACCAATAATGAAGTAAAACATACACAGAAATTGAAATATTAAAGCCCTTTATTTATCCTAGCCACCCCACCCCCCCTCCCAGCCCACACACACACACACACATACATACACATTGGTTAACCGGGAAAATAAAAGGGATTTTTGCTTACAGCTGTTAAGAGAAACCAGAAAGTAAACAAAAACACTTAGGCTGAAAAGAAGGTATGGAAAGATGGCCTTTGTTTTGGTTAGGGGTCCTAAATGCATATAGGCGGCTGTCACTAGGATCTTCCTAGAACAGTTCTTTCCAGGTGATGTTAAAGATCAGTTTAGGTAGGCTTTCACAAGAGACGCAGCTACAGAGGCGCCAAATAGGTCTTACAGCAGGAAAGCAGAAACAAGGTTTCAGTTCCTACACATTGGATGCAAGGTTCCTTCAATCATGCAGAGTTTCTTCAAATACAGAAGGAAATAGGAAACTGCCACACTGTATGTGAATTTAGAACCCCCACACCACCACCATCCCACCCGATTTTATGCTCACCTCCAAATCTGCCATGGAGGAGAGCATAAAATTCCACCTATCATCTGCAATTTCCCCTCCATGGTGGAGATAATGGTTATGTCCTCCAGTTGGCAAGATGTGACTAATGATGTCCCCTGGGGATCTCTACTGGAGCCATAGCTTTTCACTATATTCAAAAATGACTTGGATGAAGGAATGGAGAGTCATATATCTAAGTTTGTTGACAACACTAAGTTAGGTGGCACAGTGAATAGTGTAGATGTGAGCAGAAAGTTGCAAAAGGACATTGATAGCAAAACTGTGGCTGATGGACTTCAATGTGGGAAAGGGTTCCATTTTGGACCTAAGAAAAATAGGTCAGAGTGTGTTCTAAATGCTGAGAAGCTAGGAACTGTGAATGAGCAGTGAAATTTAGGGATCCAACTACAGAAATTACTAAAAGCTGGTGGACAGGAACAAAAAATAATTTAAAATGCGAATGGAATGTCGACCTTGTCTCAAAAGGGCTGGAATACAAAGAGGTCTAAGTTGTGTTATAGCTGTAGAGAGATCTGGTTAGACCACATCTGGAGTACTGCATTCAGTTCTGGGCACCACACCTCAGGAAGAATACACTGGCCTTGGAGGGGATGCAACGCAGATTGACCAGAATGATACTGGGGCTAAAAGAGTTAAATTTGAGACCATAAATTAAGAAAAAGGATTTTTCTTCAAGGCCCATAGGAACAGGAATAGGCCATTCAGTCTCTCGAGCCTGTCTCAACTCCATTTATCTGCCTTTTCTCCATATCTTTTGGAACCCTTTCCGAACAAAAATCTGTAAATCTCAGTTCTGAAAATTCCAATTGCACCAACATCCACAGCCTTTTAGGGGACAGAATTCCACATTGCCACTATCCTTTGGATGAAAAGTGTTTCATTCTTAAATGGCGCAGTTCTAATTTTAAGATTGTCCTTCGTTGTTCTGGGAAATAGTTTCTCTGTAGCTGCCTTATCGAATTCCTTAATCATTTTAAATACTTTAATTAAATCAACCCTCAACCTTCTAAACTCAAAACCATTTATATACCCTGTACTCATAATTTAACCTTTTAAGCCCCAGTACAATTTTGGCCCCAACAGTAAGCCAAGTGCGCTAGTCAATCATCAACGTTGCCCTGGAGTATTGTGGTCCTGCTTGACTCGGGTATCAAATTATCAAGTTTGCCATAAAGGATTGATTCTGTTCCAAGACCAAGATGTATCATTTTGAAGCCAGCAGCCCCTAAGAAGCACTGCTTACATATCCTTCCTCCAGGTGGTCCAGACTCACCTTACACTGACACTGAGACCATTTTGGTGTCTTGAGGTATTTTTTACTTCTTGCTTGTTACAGCAACAATTCACTGGCTGTAATGACAAGCATGACCTCACATTGACCGGGATCGGAGTTGATGCATGGGAAGTCTACGCTGCTGCCTGACGTGCCTGGAGACAAGCAGTAAGGAAGGGCGTGGATAGATAGAGGATAAAAGAAATGACCAGATGGCGGAAAAGAGAGCCCAGTGGAAGGAAAAAGCATCAGTCGACCTTGGGCCAACGTTATTCATCTTTGCTGGCTGTGGAAGGGATTGCCACTCACGATTAGGCCTCTATAGCCACAACAGACGATGGTTAGTCCAGAAGTGACAAACACCCTGGTCGCAGTCCATCATCTTCCGAGACGGACAGATGCCATCAAGGGCTTTGGTACGTTTTCAGGATATGAAAGGCACAACATCAGTACAAATTTTTTTCTTTCATACATCCTGTTCCAGGACAGTGAAGTCCCCTTGGCCTGCTCTACTTTTACATTTGTATTCAGGAGCGGTGTTCTTAGGATCAATGGGATCTGCTTTGATATGGTATCTACACTGATATAACTGAAATTAGTTTCTTAAAGATGATTAATTTCTTAAGATTAGGTGAAAACTGAGGGAGGGAGGCCAATTTCCAGCCAGCGAACCTCTTGCCAAGTAAACTAGTGCATGACCTGCACTCTAATGTCTTGCACACTTGAAATAAGCGTCACAGTTCCGATCCTCTTACAGCCAGCTTGGATTCTGTGCAGCAGTTTCTTCCCGAATGACATTGGACGCTATGTGGGAATGGCTGAAGAAAGCTAGGATAAGAATTAAAAAAATACCCCACAGTATTGTCACAGCAGGGAGTCACATGCACCCTGTATGATTGCGGATACAGTGTTTTTCTAATATTTTGTTAAATTCTTCTTTGTTGGCTAATCAGCTATAGAAGAAAAAGAAATGCTGGCATCGGTATTCATTTTAATCTCCTTCTGTCAGTTCATAAAACCATTCCAAGTCTAGTTGGGGAAAGCTTTGATCTCGGAACAAACATAAGATTTTTTGTGAACTTGGCTAGATCTTCGGTCTGTTACAACGCACAAGCATTGAGTTAAAGATAAATTTAACATTGTTTAATGGCACATATAATTACATCATATGAATAGGGTGTTGATAGCTTCAATGTTAAACTATTAACACCTCCAGCTAAGCATCAGCAACACAATAGATATTTGCTTCATTTTGCTAGTGTTAACAGACCAGAAGTGTTAGACTCGATCTACATGCATGAAAATTCTATTCACAGAAATTTCAGTCAGCTAGTTTTCTTGTTATGAAAAGTAGGTCAAGGAAACCGGAACATTTTGGTTTTTAGACAAAAACCAAACTCAATATTCAGATAAAGGCAAAATACTGCAGACACTGGAAATCTGAAATAAAATCAATAAGCTCTGGAAATACTCAGCAGATCTGGCAGCATCCATGTTTTGATGAAAGTTCACTGACCTGAAATGTTAATTCTGCTTCTCTCTCCACAGATGCTGCCAGACCTGCTGAGTATTTCCAGCACATTTTGTTTTTATCTCAGTACTCAGATGTTTTTTTAAAATTTGTTTATGGGATGTGGGTGTCATTGGCAATCCCAGTATTTATTGCCCATCCCTAATTGCCCTTGAGAAGGTAGCAGTGAGCCACTTTCTTGAACTATTGCAGTCCATGTGGTGTAAGTACACCCACAGTGCTGTTAGGGAGGGAGTTCCAGGATTTTGTCTTAGCTACAGTGAAGAACCAGCGATATTGTTCCAAGGCAGGATGGCAGTGTTCCAATACACCTGCTATCCTTGTCCTTCTAGGTCGTTGTGGTTGCGGATTTGGAAGGTGGTGTTTAAGGAGCCTTGGCAAGTTGCTGTCGTGCATCTTGTAGATGGCACACACTGCTGCTACTGTGCGCTGGTGGTGGAGCGAGTGAATGTTTAAGATGGTGGATGGGGTGCCGATCAAGCGGGCTGCTTTGTCCTGGATGGTGTCGAACTTCCTGAGTGTTGTTGGAGTGCACTCATCCAGGAAAGTGGGGAATATTCCATCACATTCTTGATGTGCCTTGTAGATGTTCGACGGGCTTTGGGGATTCAGGAGGTGAGATACATGCTGCAGAATTCCCAGCCTCTGACCTGCTCTTGTCGCCACAGTATTAAATGGCTGGTCCAATTAAGTTTCCAGTCAATGGTAACCCCCAGGATGTTGGTTGTGGGGGATTCAATAATGTTGATGCGATTAAATGGCATGGGGAGATGGTTAGATCAAGCAGCGGGTAGAGGGCCTTAGATAACTGGACTTAAAACAGGGACAGAAGATGAGACAATGCTAAAGAAAGTGGAGGGAGAGAAGTGAGCAAAGGGAAGGAAAGGAAGAGAATCAGGGAGAAGCTGTGCTATAGAGGGGGCAATGGGGAGGGGAAAATGGAAATCGATAAAGAAGAATGGTAGAGAGGGAAGGAGAAAAAGAGGCTAGGAGAGGTTAGAGGGTGTTTGGAGGCTTAGTAGTGGAGAGATCAACAGTTTCCCAGTGATGTAATGGGTCAGGGATGATTTCCCTGCTTAGTGGGGAGGTGAGGGTTGCAGGCATTTAGATCAAAACTTTGCTCACCTCAGAAAAAGGGGGTGAGGCCCAAAATGTTGCTCATGAGCGGGGAGATGTTCAGTGTTCTACAGTGCTGCTTAGTGGAAGGGAGGCCTGAAATGATACTTAGTGGGGGACGTTGCTTAGGAGATGATGGACCTCACATAGGGGCCAGAGGGCAATTCTATTATTTGGAAGAGGATTTCAATGGGGTCGGGATTCTACAGGCTACAAAGCATGAGTCAATGGTGGAGGCAGGGAGTGCCAGAAATGTTTACTGGGCTTCTAAACAGAAATTAGAGATTAAGAAAAAAACTGGGCAGTCATTTATATCTGTAACTCAGTGCCAAACCATGTGGTGCGCTTACATATTGAGCCATCAGAATAGCACTTCAAGACTGTTTATGAACGGAGTATACATTCTCACAAACAAGATACTTCATTTCAAATTTAGTATTCATACTGAGCACTGGTCAGTTGTGCCTTTTTGGTGTCTTTAATGTGGAATGGTTTGAAATCTAGATTTAGACTCTCAGACTTGCTCAGTTATCCTTTACTGTGTCATGGTCAAAACATAATTCCATGCAGTTGCTGATCTCAGCCATGTTGCTGCGTGGAGCTGGAAAGTGATTCGGAGAGAAGAGGAATGAAAGTCCATTCATCCCAAATTACTCCTGTACATCCTTTAGCAGCAAGCTATTGGCTAAGGCCTGGGAAGACTGATGGGTGAGACAGAAACAAATTAATTTAAAAACCTGCAGGGGCTCTGACACAAATTTTCAAATCCTCTCTGGGCACAGGAGAGGTACCAGAGGCCTGGAGGACTGCGAATGTGGTGCCATTATTCAAGAAGGGTAGCAGGGATAAACCAGGTAATTACAGGCCAGTGAGTCTAACATCAGTGGTTGGGAAAATAATGGGAAAAATTCTGAGGGACAGGATTAATCTCCACTTGGAGAGGCAGAGGCAGGGATTAATCAGGGATAGTCAGCATGGCTTTGTCAGGGGAGATCGTGTCATGGGATCCAAGGCAATTTGGCAAAGTGGATTCAAAATTGCCTTAGTGGCAGGAGATAGACGTTATGGTCGAGGGTTGTTTTTGCGAGTGGAAGCCTGTGATCAGTGGTGCACTGCAGGGAACGGTGCTAGGACCCTTGCTGTTTGGAGAGTACATTAATGATTTAGATGTGAATATAGGAGGCATGATAAGTAAGTTTGCAGATGACATGAAAATTGGTGATGTCGTAAATAGTGCAGAGGAAAGCCTTAGATTACAGGACGATATAGATGGGCTGGTAAGATGGGCGGAGCAGTGGCGAATAGAATTTAATCCTGAGAAGTGTGAGGTGATGTATTTTGGGAGGGCCAACAAGGCAAGGGAATATACAATGGATGGTAGGACCCGAGGAAGTACAGAAGATCAGAGGGACCTTGGTGTACTTGTCCATAGATCACTGAAGGCAGCAGCACCAGTAGATAAGGTGGTTAGGAAGGCATATGGGATACTTGCCTTCATCAGCCGAGGCATAGAATATAAGAGCAGGGAGGTTATGATGGAGCTGTATAAAATGCTAGTTAGGCCACAGCTGGAGTACTGTGTACAGTTCTGGGCCCCACACTATAGGAAGGATGTGAATGTACTGGAGAGGGTGCAGAAGAGATTCACCAGGATGTTGCCTGGGCTGGAGCATTTCAGTTATGAAGAGAGACTGAAAAGGCGAGGGTTGTTTTCCTTTGAGCAGAGAAGGCTGAAGGGGGACATGATTGAGGTATGCAAAATTATGAGGGGCATTGATAGGTTTGATAGGGAGAAACTTTTTCCCTTAGCGGAGGGTCAGTGACTAGGGGGCATAGATTTAAGGTAAGGGGCAGGAGGTTTAGAGAGGATTTGAGGGAAAAAATTTTCACCCAGAGGGTGGTTGGAATCTGGAACGCACTGCCTGAAGAGGTGGTAGAGGCTGGAACCCTCACAACATTTAAGAAGTATTTAGATGAGCACTTGAAACGCCATAGCATAGAAGGCTAATGGGCCAAGTGCTGGAAAATGGATTAGAATAGTTAGGTGCTTGATGCCCGGCATGGACATGATGGGCTGAAGGGCCTGTTTCTGTGCTGTCTAACTCTATGACTCTATGATTGTGTTGAACTGGGGTCACTGATGCAGGTAACGCAGAATGGTATTTAGTAATCAGTAAAAAGATGATCACCAAATTAGAATCAATGTAGAAAAGTGTTGAAATGTCACAGTGTGCACTTTTATATGCCACACAGTTAAAGGTTTTCTCTCACCCAAAAATACTACCCACCTTGCCAAAGATTAAGCAGAGCTTTGCTTGCCCTATCTGCCTGGCACAGTATTCATTCCATGCCACAATAGAAAATGTTTCTCACATCCTCACTCTAGACTGATACTGTTGCCCCATATATCAGCTACATTCATTAAAGGGCCACTTTTTCATTATTTTCAAAGGTGTGAATAAGATTGCAATTAACATGTGTAAGTAAAAGTTTATTTTGTCCCATGGCTTATTTCTTCTATTACAGGATTATGCATTAATGCTTCAATTAAATTAACTTCCCCTCTCTCTTTCGCCACCTTGTCTCGAGAGACAATGGGTAAGCGCCTGGAGGTGGTCAGTGGTTTGTGAAGCAGCGCCTGGAGTGGCTATAAAGGCCAATTCTAGAGTGACAGACTCTTCCACAGGCGCGACAGATAAAATTGGTTGTCGGGCTGTTCCACAGTTGGCTCTCTCCTTGTGCTTCTGTCTTTTTTGCTGCCAACTGTTAAGTCTCTTCGACTCGCCACTCTTTAGCCCCGCCTTTATGGCTGTCCGCCAACCCTGGCGATCACTGGCAACTGGCTCCCATGACTTGTGGTCAATGTCACAGGACTTCATGTCGCGTTTGCTGGCGTCTTTAAAGTGGAGACATGGATGGCCGATGGGTCTGATACCAGTGACGAACTCGCAGTACAATACGTCCTTGGGGATCCTGCCACCTTCCATGCGGCTCACATGGCCAAGCCATCTCAAGCGCCGCTGTCTCAGTCGAGTGCATATGCTGGGCATGTTGGCCGCCTCGAGAACTTCTGCGTTGGAGGTACGGTCCTGCCACCTGACACCAAGGATTCTCCGGAGGCAGCGAAGATGGAATGAGTTGAGACGTCGCCCTTGGCTGACATACGTTGTCCGGGCCTCACTGCCGTAGAGCAAGGTACTGAGGACACAGGCTTGATACACTCGGACTTTTGTGTTCCGTGTCAGTGAGCCATTTTCCCACACCCTCTTGGCCAGTCTGGACATTGCAGCGGTGGCCTTTCCCATGCACTTGCTGATTTCTGCATCGAGAAACAGGTTACTGGTGATAGTTGAGCCTGGGTAGGTGAACTCTTGAACCACTTGCAGAGCATGGTCGCCGTTGGATGGATGGAGCATTTCTGACGTCCTGTCTCATGATGTTCGTTTTCTTGAGGATGATAGTTAGGCCAAGTTCGTTGCAGGCAGCCGCAATCCTGTTGATGAGTCTCTGCAGACACTCTTCTGTGTGGGATGTTAATGCAGCGTCGTCAGCAAAGAGGAGTTCCCTGATGACTGGCAGAGACTAGGCTGCACTGAGGGCAGTATCAGTGACAACATTTTCCGTACTTTGGTCTTCGCTCAAAGTAAGGACCACCTTTGGCAAACGTGAGAAGCAGAATGCAGACTAGTTTCAATTTCACTTTGAAGAGCTGGAACCTGTCATAGCCGGCAAGCGTATTGCACTGTTGAACGACAAGGAAGCCCACAGTGAGTTAACATCCGTAGCACTTAAAGTAGCCAGAAAGCACTGCACAGAGAACAGCCAGGCACTGTGCAAATGACTACTGGCAACACCTATGCAGTCGTATTCAGCTGGCCTCCGACACCGGAAACATCAGAGGAATGTATGATGGCATGAAGAGAGCTTTTGGGCCAACCATCAAGAAGATCGCCCCCCCTCAAGTCTAAATCAGGGGACACGATCACTGATCAACGCAAACAAATGGACCGCCGGGTGGAGCACTACCTACAACTGTACTCCAGGGAAAATGATGTCACTATTACCACCCTCAGTGCAGCCCAGTCTCTGCCAGTCATGGATGAGCTGGACATACAGCCAACAAAATCGGAACTCAGTGATGCCATCGATTCTGTAGCCAGCGGAAAAGCCCCTGGAAAGGACGGCATTACCCCTGAAATAATCAAGAGTACCAAGCCTGCTATACTCTCAGCACTCCATGAACTGCTTTGCCTGTGCTGGGATGAGGGAGCAGTACCACAGGGCATGCGCGATGCCAATATCATCACCCTCTACAAGAACAAGGGTGACCGCGGTGACTGCAACAACGACCATGGAATCTCCCTGCTCAGCATAGTGGGGAAAGTCTTGGTTCAAGTCGTTTTAACCAGACTCCAGAAGTTGGCTGAGCGTGTCTACCCTGAGGCACAGTGCGGCTTTCGAGCAGAGAGGTCCACCATTGACATGCTGTTCTCCCTTCGCCAGCTACAGGAGAAATGCCGCGAACAACAGATGCCCTTCTACTTTGCTTTCATAGATCTCACCAAAGCCTTTGACCTCGTCAGCAATGTGGTCTCTGCAGACTACTAGCAGAGGGGAAACGATCACTGACCAACGCAAACAAATGGACCGCTGGGTGGAGCACTACCTAGAACCTAGGGAAAAGTTCATGGAGTGCTGAGAGTATAGCAGGCTTGGCACTCTTGATTATTTCAGGGATAATGCCATCCTTTCCAGGGGCTTTTCTACTGGCTACAGAATCGATGGCATCACTGATGGCATTGGATGCCCACCAAAGCTACTAAGTATCATCACCTCATTCCATGACAATATGAAAGGCACAATTCAGCATAGCGGCACCTCATCAGACCCCTTTCCTATCCTGAGTGACATGAAACAGGGCTGTGTTCTCGCAACGACACTGTTTGGGATCTTCTTCTCACAGTCGCTCTCACGTGCATTCAAGTCTTCAGAAGAAGGAATTTTCCTCCACTCAAGATCAGGTGGCAGGTTGTTCAACCTTGCCCGTCTTGGAGCGAAGACCAAAGTACGGAAGTTCCTCATCAGGGAACTCCTCTTTGCTGACGATGCTGCATTAACCTCCCACTGTTTGAAAAAAAGACATTTTAATTTATTTTCCTGGTTGTTGGAGGGTGTGCAGTGGGGCTACTGTGGGCAGTGTGCTGCAGAGGGAGGGAGAATGAGAATGTGTTTCCATACCTTAATTTTACAATATTGCTGTTTATTTTAATTATTTTGATGATTGCAATTCCAGAATGTTGATCTGTTGAAAACTCAAATTGAAATGTGAATGCCCTTTTTATTTTTTTAAACACCTTCATCAGAATCCTATTGTTTTAGGGAAGCCAATTTATATATAAAAAGGGAGTACATCAAATGTGACTTTCATCTTTATTTTGGGTACAGTTTCAAGCTGATAAACCCCTCTCATGTAATGCAAGAAGAATGTTTCATTAAGTTCCATAAGGCATGGTTGCCTGTGATGACAGGAGGGCTATTTCTCTGCATCAACAGCTGTTTCCATGTCAACTGTTGCCAAGCTATATTTAATTGTGAAAGATTTCTTTTTAATTATGATTGAACTCCCTCCAGTTTTAGTGAGGCATCTGGGAATTTTTGATTCGCCTCTTCAGGAACCACTTGGAGAGATAAAGGGCAGTTTGAGCTGAAAGTGCAGCTGCCCGACCATTTCCCCTTGTGTCCTCCCGCTGTTGATGAACACCACATTGAAATGCTAAATTTCTCTGAAGTGCTTAATGACAAACCGGGGGTGGCACGATGATAGAGTTCTTGATAATATTTTGCTAACTTTCCTCATGATAATACAATCATAATACTGTCATAATCTATGATAACATCAAAATGGTCAGCTATTTTCTGAACATATCCTTGGTGCAAATGGTGTCAGTCTGTAAACTGTGCTGGCACTTCTTATGCTGGCACGGGGTGGAGTCTGGCACAGTTTAAAGTCTGGTAAAAGCAGTGCAGGGACAATCAACCGAAATGCACTGCCGTTGGAATGCAAGCGTTTACCAGCCTGCAGAATGGAACAATGCAACACAGAAGATGGCCATTTATCTTGTAAATGAGATTAAAGAATCTCAAACCACAGCAGATTTCAAGGTGTTTTAGGTAATTAAGAAACCTATTCAGCAATCATTTATTGTAGAATGTTTTCCATTGTTGTGATGCAGTAAGTGAGAACATCATAGTGTGACGGGTATTGTCAAGGGAAAGTGATCGATGTCATAGGAAAGTCTTAAGGGGGTATTTTATCTTTGGTGGGGTGGGGGGAAATGGCTGGTGGAACGGACGGGCTGCCTGCCAGTTTGATGCAGCGTGAGGATCATTTCAAGGGCCAGGCCTCATTTAAATTGAAGCAGCAAGCTGCCTGCTTGCAATGGGCAACCCATTGCATCTTGTCACATTCGGGCCAGCACAATACAGGGCCCAGTCAACAGTGAGGTAAGTCCTGGTGTGCTGGTGTCCGCAATCATGGTTTTTCTGTGAGTATCAGAGGAGCATTTCTGCTCCTCCTGGTCCCACAAACGTATTTTTCTCACCGACCTTTTGAAGTCTTCCGCTTCTGGGCTTAGATATTTTACTCAGCAGTGCACCCATGGTAGACACTCCCTCCAGTAGCCCATTAAAATGACTCTAGCTACACAATAGGACCCTGAATTAAATGTAATATTGAGGCTCCTGTCTGAATCAGGCATACTCCTCAGCCAGCTATAAAACTAGCAGTGAGAAGATAATGATTAGTCTACTGCTTTGATTTTAACTTCCGATGCTGCATTTTCCTCCAGAAATCACCCACTCTTCATCATATTGGCAGTCAGGGAAAAGGAGTAATTCCAACTCCAGATGTTTATAGATTACTTGAGCACCCGTCTCAAAATGAACACCTTTTTAGCTATTTTCCCTCTTCCCCATGATAAGTACCGTCATTGTCACGTGTTGTTAAACTCCAGAAAGCTTGTTATGGAATGGTAATGCTGGAACCTATCTTTGCTCAGTTTCACATTTATTGTACAGAGTCAAAGGATTGCTAATATGTAGCTCCTCACTCAAACCCTTCACCAGTCTCAATAAGTGTCTGCTTATAACTGCTTAAGTAAGACCCCAATTCCCTCTACCTGCGTATAGCAAAAAATCAGATTGATAAGACAATTAACAGATGAACAGTGTGATGGCCCTAATTGAAAGGGATGGTGTTCTAATCCAAAACCTCTGATATTGCTGATGTGTAAACAGTGCTGGTAGTTTGGAAAAACCAGAAAGGGATTACTTGCCCTTCAATTTTCTGTAACTCCCTACAGAAAAGGATATCATCTTGCCCCTGACAACAAGCCTCAAATCAGGACCTCAAACCATGAGGCAATGCAAATATTTGTGTTTTATATCTGTTATAATGGCTGTAGCCTAGAAATTAATGTGAGTGATATCACATAATTACTTGGCATGCTTGTACCAATTTCTCTTGGAGCCATTTAAACATATTTTTAGACCGTTTAAAATAAAAAGGGTTGGCACTTCTGTTAATGTAGTAGTGAAGGAATTTCATTTGAATCCATTAAGCGTTCTGGTAACATCCTTCATTATCCTTTCCGACTTGTATCTTTCTCTTGAAGTTTGTGCTCATCAAGGTATGAAATGTTAGTACTGAGGAATGGAGTTTTCATTTGGTCACTTAATGTTGGAATCAAGCACTGGCAGGTTAGGCATAAAATGATGCAGTACAGAGTGAAGCTCGTAAAATCATGGATGCCTGGAAAAGTAGCATAAGTGTACTATTAGCTTTAGAAAAGGTAACATGACCTCAAAAACGTGGTAACTCAAAAGTGGTTGTGAATATAGGACATGTTGTTGCATGGCCAAACATGGCACAGGCTTGTTGTGACTTAAGCTGTAGACAAGCTTGACCTTCTGTCACTTGTACAGCAGCAGATTGTGGGAAAAATTGCAAGAATTTTCTTTCATTTCTTGTAGCGTTGGCACTCTCTGTTGCTAAATTTGATAAACGCTTTTGAAATTGTTTACATTGTTGTCACAGTGACATGGGCACAGTCTTTTTTGCTGCCCCCCAGCTCATACTAGCATTAGGAACATAGGAATAGGAGTAGGCCATTTAGCCTCTCAAGCCAGTTCTGCCATTCAGTTAGATCAGGACTGATTTGTACCTCAAATCCATTCCTCCTCACTTGGCTCCCGAGTTCACAATGGAATGCTCCTTCTTCTCCTCTTCCCTCAGTTCATGTTTGCATTCTTCTGCCCTCCCTCTTTGCCCAACCCTTCACCTCTGCTTCTGGGTCCTGCCTGATGCTACTACTGGTAGATCGAACTCTGCTGCATGTGATGAGCAAGAGATCCTAATCTCACAAAACAATCACAGGATTCTTGTCAACAGCATCCATAACTTGTATAGCCTCTGCAACAGCAGCAACATCAGTTAGGATCTGGGAATGGTGTTGATGGGATAGAGCTGGGACTGGTGCTATGAAATACTGATGTTTGTGTGAAAGGTACACCACACTCCCATGCAATTTTGGGGTAATTGGGTCATAATTTTCTGTGGTGGGGAATCTAATGGCATCTGTCATTGGTTCCATTTGCCTCTACATGTTTAGGGTTTTAAACTTTGTTGCATGGTAGCTTGTTGGAAGCTGGTAATGTCACAGCGAGGGAAACTGGGCATCTGGGAACTGAGTGAACAGGAGAAGCAACTGTATATCTCCTTAACCAATCAGATTGAAGGATTGTGAAATTAACAGCGCAGGGACGGAAAATGAAGTGTAAATCAGAGTAGATGAATTCAATGTCAAATCAGGTACAGCAAGAGAAATATAAAGAGGGATAGAAAGATTGGATTAAGAGACAGAACAAAAAGAGACAGAAAGGAAATGTTAAAAAGATTACATTTTACATATTTTTAACTCTACCAAGCGCAAATAAGAAAGGAAGGAATGAAACTCTACATTTGAAATAGTTGATTTTCAGTGCCAGAGCGGTTTACTGGCAGTTATTAACATTTACCACATTGTTAAAAGTGTACTGAGCCTGAAATGGATAGGAATTAACTTTCATTGGTGAGTGTAGTTCATATGTACAGTGCAAATACAGCAACTTCATATCATTCAATAGTGAAGCAGAGAGTGAGATGCTATTTTCGCAAAACTAGCAGTGGAGCAGCTCAACTCAGACAGCAACTTTTTGATTTTTGAGTTAAGGGCTGAATTTTGTGGAGCCGGCGGAGGTCCCCAGCTCAATTTAAGGGCGCTCGGGCAATTAACTGCGCGCATGTGGTTCCTGTCCCTTTAAGGATGGGGATCCCGCCTCCCAGAGCTGCTGGCCAATCAGAGTGCCAGCAGCTTAATAGTATTGGCACCGCCACTGGGAGTGGTGCCCACTGTCAGTACTATAGGAGGTCCAGGCACCAGGACCATCACTGGAGGAATGGGAGGCGGTGGCGTAGTGGTATTGTCACTGGACTAGTAACCCAGAGACCCAGGGTATTGCTTTGGGGACATGGGTTCAAATCCCACCACAGCAGAAGGTGGAATTTGAATTCAATTAATAAATCTGGAATTAAAAAGCTAGTCTAATGATGGCCATGAAACCATTGTCGATTGTTGTAAAAACCTATCTGGTTCACTAATGTCCTTTCGGGAAGGAAATCTGCTGTCCTTACCTGGTCTGGCCTACATATGGCTCCAGACCCACAGCAATGTGGTTGACTCTTACATGCCCTCTGAAATGGCCTAGCAAGCCACTCAGTTGACAGCTCACTGCCACCTTCTCAAGGGCAATTAGGGATGGCCAATAAATGCTGGCCTGGCCAGCAACGCCCACATCCCATGAATGAATACAAAAAAAAAGCCCTGGACACCAGGTAAGTGTGGCGGGGTCACTGGGTCGGCCCCAGGGAGGAGATAGGTGGGTAGGGTGGTCATTTGGGGAGGGGAGTGGGTGGGTTCTTAGTGGAGAGGCAGCCTTTGCTGTTGGTGGCCCTCAATGGGCTACATATGGTCTACGGTGGAGGCACCCCCCCCCCCCCCAATCCAAGACCTCAGGGAGGGCGCCTTGTTTTACTGGGCTACCTCCCCGCATGTAATACCAGTGGCGGCAGGAAAAGGCTCTTAAGTGGCTAATGATTGGCTACTTAAGGTCTCAATTGGTCTCTGGGCAGGAAAGCCATCTTTGGCCTTTCCCTTCCCCAACTTAATCGCAGGGCAACAAGAAGATGTGAAGGCAGCGGGCACTCCACCCCCCACCCCACCCGTCCTCCATCGCTGTGTTATGGGCCCCCTTGCATCCCATCCCATCCCCCGGGGCCCCGTAAATTTCAGCTCTAACTGTGCATCTGCCCCTTGTCTGAAGATGCTGTAACATTTGTGCAAAAATAACATTGTGTTGTTCGCCTCACTGTTATTTAACAGCAAATTATGGTCCAATGATTCTTTGCCTTTTTACAAACCTGATAGAATGACTTACAAGCTACTTTATCCGGACAGCATCCCTTTAACAGCAAGTTGAAATTGCCAGAAAAAGAAAACACTTATCTCCTTTTCTACTGTTGCTGGCTGATCACAAAACTGATCCATGTGGATAAATTGTTTCCAACCCAGAGGCATTTATGTGGAGAAACATATAAAGCTCAGTTCAGTGACTTTTTAAAAGCTCTGGCAAAATCTGTCAGACAGTGAGAATTAGATAGCTCAGTCGGATGTTTCTACTTTCCTACCATTAATGTGTACATTGGAATCACAGAATAAGCTGACTTATAAGAGGAAGATTTTGCTCTTATCAGGCCTTGACCATTAAAACAGAGTGGAGAGAATCCATACTATGAGCTGATTGGCTCAACTTCTGTTATTCTTAAAGAGACATTCTCTTCATTCTTACTCAAAAAAAACACCCTTGACCTTACCACCCTTGCAAACTACTGTGCCAACTCCAACCTCCCTTTCCTGTCCAAATGCGTTCCCATCTTTCCCAGAACTCCACATTTGAATCTCTCCAATTAGGTTTCCGCCCCTGCCACAGTATCGAAACAACTGTTACCAAAGTCACAAAGGACATCCTATGTGACTGTGACAAAGGAAAACATTCCCTTCTCACCCTTATTAACCTGTCTGCAGCCTTTGACATGGTTGACCTCACCATCCTCCTCCAAATCCTCTCCACTGTCGTCCAGCTGGGTGGGACTGTTCTCACCTAATTCCATTCTTCCTATCTAATTGTAGCCAGAAAATCACTTGCAATGCTTTCTCTTTCTGCTTTTGCACCATTACCTCTGATGTCCCCCAAGGATCTATTCTTACCCCCCTTCTATTTATCATGCACATGCTGCCCCTCAGCAACATCATCCGAAAGCACGGTATTAGTTCCCACATGTGTGCTAATGACACTCAGCTCTACTTTACCACCACTTCTCTCAACTTCTCCGCTGTTGCTAAATTATCAGACTGCTTATCTCACCTCCAGTATTGGATGAGCAGACATTTCCTCCAATTAAATATTGGGAAGACTGAAGCCATTGTTTTCAGTCCCACTGCAAACTCCGTTCCCGAGCTGTTGATTCCATTCCTCTCCCTGGCAACAGTCTGAGATTAAGCCAGTCTGTTCGCAAACTTGGTATCACATTTGACCCTGAGATGAGCTTTTAACCTTGTATTTGTTCCATTACTAAGGCTGCCTATGCCCACCTCCATAACATCATCCGACTTCCGACTTCACCCTGTCTCAACTCATCTGTTGCTGAAAACCTCATTCATGCCTTTGTTACCTCTAGAGTTGACTATTCCAACATACTCCTGGAGTGATCTAAAACTTCGCTGTCCGTGTCTTAACTTGGTCCAAGTTCCTTTCCCCTACTCCAGTGCTCACTGACCTACATTGGTTCCCAGTTAACCAACGTCTTGATTTTAAAATTCTCATCCTTGTTTTCAAATTCCACCATGGCCTCACCCCTCTCTGTAATCTCCTCCCGTCCCACAACCCTCCAAGATATCCGGACTTCTCTAATTCTGACCTCTTGTGCATCACTGATTTTAATCACTTCACCATTGGTGGCCGTACCTTCAGTTGCCTAGGCCCAAGCTCTGGACAACCTCCCGACACCTCTCTACCTCTCCACCTCACTTTCCTCCTTTAAGACACTCCTTGAAACCTACCACTTTAACCAAGCTTTTGGTCATCTGACCTAATATCTCCTTTTGTGTCTCAGTGACATACATGTTTTATAATGCTCCTGTAAAGTGCCTTGGGACCTTTTATTATTTTAAAGGCACTATATAAATATAAGTTGTTGTCATTGAGACAGTGCATGGCATATTCTTTGGGAGAAGAAACAAACCTCATTTCTTCACACTGACTTAGCTGACAATGAAGGATTAGTATGTTTCAACAGGATGGACATCTTCTATTGTGCGTTAAAAACCAAATTTAAAAAAATTCTAAATACTAATGAAGATAGCCTATCTTTAAATGAAGTGAATGATGCATTTGTTTATATAATTATCTGTATTTTCCGATGTTGTTCAATTAAATAAAAACTCTTTCTTTGCTGGTTGGAATAGCCCGACAAGAAATGAGTTTTGATAGTTTCAACCATGTTCACTCTGGGGCAGGTATACACCACAAAATGACTCAAGAGGAAGGACCACGACGGAAAACACCCCAAAGTTGGAGAGGAAAATCAGTGAATAATTAGATGATGCCAGGCTTGGGTTTTAAAAACCTAAAATTTGTAGGAAGAAGGACAGGCTGAGCATGATAAGAATTCTCACAGCTTGGAAGAATGATTAGAGAAAGAGACTGTGCTATGTCTTGATTTAACACAGTGGAGATGTAAGATGGAGGAGAACCTTGTAGAATGGTGTATTAACAGCTCGGGAGGAATGAGAGGAAAAGTGCACTGACTACATTACAGTGGTTGTGGTTGTTGGAGGCCAATTATCTCAGCCCAAGCACATTGCTGCAGGAGTTTCTCAGGGTAGTGTCCTAGCCCCAATCATATTCAGCTGCTTCATTAATGACCTTCCCTCCATCATAAGGTCAGAAGTGGGCATGTTCACTGATGATTGTACGATGTTCAATACAATTTGCAACTCCTCAGATACTGAAGCAGTCCGTGACCATATGCAGTAAGACCTGGACAGCATTCAGGCTTGGGCTGATAAAGGGCAAGTAACATTCACACCACACAAGTGCCAGGCAATGACCATCTCCAACAAGAGAGAATCTAACCATCTCCCCTTGGCATTCAACCACTCTACCATCACTGAATTTCCCCACTATCGACATCCTGGGGGTTACCATTGACCAGAAACTGAACTGGAGCAGCCAAATAAATACTGTGGCTACAAGAGCAGGTCAGAGGCTGAAAATTCTACAGTGAGTAACCCACCTCCTGACGGCCTAAATCCTGTCCGCCATCTACAAGGCACAAGTCAGGAATGTCATGGAACACTTGCCTGGATGAGGGCGGCACCAACAACACTCCGGAAGCCTGACACCATCCAGGACAAAGCAGCCCGTTTGATTGGCACACCATCCACAACCTTAAACATTCACTTTTTTCACCATCGGCGCAGAGTGGCAGTAGTGTGCACCATCTACAAGAAGGAGTGCAGCAATTCACCACATCTCCTTTGACAGCACCTTCCAAACGCTTGACCGCTTCTATCTAGAAGGGCAGCAGATGCATGGGAACACCAACGCCTGCAATTTCCCCTCCAAGCCACACACCATCCTGACTTGGAACTATATTGCCGTTACTTCACTTTTGCTGTATCAAAATCCTGGAACTGCTTCACTAACAGCACTGTGGGTGTACCTGCACCAAATGGGCTGCAGCAGTTCAAGAAGCAAGCTCAGCACCACCTTTAGCAATGGGCAACAAATGCTGGCCTTGCCAATGACGCCCACATCCCATGAAACAAACAAAATAAAGGGTAAAATATAGAAAGAAAAGGTTGCGATAGAGAGAGGGACAAGAAAGATTGTGATAGGTAGTTGTGAAATCTAAGGATGAAAGAGAGATCACTTCTCAGAATGAAACTTTTTGTATCCAATTTAAGAGTGCAAGATCGGTGTTAGAAGAGACTGTTCATAAATGGGAGCAGTACTGAAGTCTTTGACAAATGTGACTTTCATACAGAGCTAACAGTTGTTGAGGGGAAAAGTGTTTGGCATAAAAAAATGATACTAAGCTTGGGGCAGTCAAGAGAGTGAGTGTTTTTCTGCTTCTGACCCTACTGTACCTGACCTGGGGATCCTTGATGCTTGCACTGGCTACCTAGCGAAATGGTTATTTTCCACAGTTCTTGTATCTTTTACCTTGATGGGCATAAATATTGACCAAAAATATCTTCTTTGGCCTCCTTGTCTCGAGAGACAATGGGTAAGCGCCTGGAGGTGGTCAGTGGTTTGTGAAGCAGTGCCTGGAGTGGCTATAAAGGCCAATTCTAGAGTGACAGACTCTTCCACAGGTGCTGCAGATAAAATTGGTTGTCGGGGCTGTTACACAGTTGGCTCTCCCCTTGCGCTTCAGTCTTTTTTCCTGCCAACTGTTAAGTCTCTTCGACTCACCACTCTTTAGCCCCGCCTTTATGGCCAAAAATATACATTTCTTTAATTCATCATGTCATATGGTAGTCAAAGAATCCTTTATTCAATCAATGCATTGTGCTTCACATCCCATCTGTTGTGCTATGTGCACCTATATGCCTGCGTGTAATGTATAATTTATATCAAATATATTCTGTGTATAGTGTATCAACGATTGGGTGTTTTACAGGAACTGAGTGACGCAAAAGAGCTGATTGATCTAGTTACCAGTGCTATGCTAGTTGACAGCCCTTGTAATTGAATATTATATTGATCACTGATGATGATTAACATTACAGTATAGTCTTTTCAGTATTTGCAAAGTCGTTCATCTCAGTGTGCTTAACTCCTAATGAACATAGCTTTAGGTGGAAAAAAGTCCAATTTGCTTACTCTGGACCTAAATTCAGTTCTGCAAAATCTCCGGTACTTTTTTCCATTTTAAAATGAGTGAAAATATGGAATCAGTGGTGAACAGAAGGTTGTCCTTTGTTCTGTATTCATGCAATCACAATGTCATAACAGGATCCAAAATTCCTGGCGCAGCCCCATTGAAGTGAGGCAAAGGAATGGGAGGTAGAACCTGGGGTTAGGTAGAACTTTTGATTGTCCATTTGGATGCATCCCTGACACCCTCCCATCCCAAATCCACACATTTTATAACAGTAATGGGGAATTTGGTTCAGCCTGGTGGAGGGGCATGGGATTTAGCGGTGGGGGCTTGGTCGCAGCATAAATGGACCAGAACGGTTGGCTCTAAAATATTTGCAGAACAAAAGTGGTGCTGCTTTTTTGGAGGCTGGTTTCCTGAAAGCAATCAATTGCTTGTAGATGTAATTGCCCCCAAAATCCACTGAATATTCTGATAGGAGCAAAAGGTTAGGTACTCAGCCGAATCAGGTCCCACCCCAAATTTTACCCCAACCCACTCTCAAACTGCACTTTTTGCAGTCCTAAAGCTGCAAAATTTCAGTTCGAGGGTGTATCTCTTATTGCCATGGAGATCCAATTCTACTGGAAGTGTGTTTTACTGCAGAGTTTGTCTCTCGCTCCTTCATTGTCATTGAAGGTTGATCAATTCAGGACATTTTTGAGCAATCTCAAATATTCATCTTCATGCTACAACCTGTGCTGATCTGCGAAAGTGGATGGAAAGCATTGTGAAGATACCTTCATCAACGCAGAAGATGGGAATTGCTCAGGAAATATTTGGGTCTAATCACACCTTGGTATCCAATCAGATTTTTCTCTATCAGCTTTTTGACACAAGCAAAATGTTGAATGGTTCTGCTGCTGATTTTCAATGGATCAGTGTGGCTCATTAACCATTTGTGAAGAATCTTCATCCCAACCAAAGTGTTGCATGAGGGCCATTTCCCAGAATGATAAGATATGGTTGCGCGTGCAATTCAAGCCACCATAAGCCTGTGAGGTCATTCATCCAATAAGAATTTAAGCCTCTTGTGCCTGCTCCACGATTCGATAAAATCATAGCTGATCCTTGACTTCAATTCCACTTTCCCACCCTAACTCCATTGTAACCAATTGTCAAGTGATGGCCGAGCACCTTCCACAGAAAGAGGAATAAACCATAAGACCAATAACTATTTTAATTTAATCGCGCCCCTTTCACTTGCTGAATAGAAACTGGAATAACTCTGCCTCCTATTAGAATCTCTTGTCTCCTTATTATGGATAAGAAGTAAAGGAGAGTGACTTAAAGTAGTTATTAGCCCTGCTGGGTTTATTAGTATTGGATTTTCTTTACAAAGCTTAAATGGTAACTTAGCGTCACCAGGCTAATTCCTATTCCAGAATGCTGAGGGCACTGACTTTTTTTAAAAGAACTTTTTTCCCTGAAATTTGTTATTTTGGGTGACGGAGTTATGAATACAGTATGAGAGATTGCTAAATATAACTAGCATTTATCACACAATGCAAACTGTTTGAAAAAAATCGAACATGTTCTCTTTCACTGGGACATTTGGTGACTAAATTAGTGTTCACCTTTTTAAATTAATGCCCATGGGTGATCTATGTGCTGGTTAGTCTTAAAGAGAAAATAGAATTGATTACATGTATTCTAAATGTGTCACAGGATGGCTTTTCTAAATTTCTTGTGTGGGCTTACTGTTAAATATCTTGATGTTTTTCATTATTTCCCAGTCCCTGGAACATTTGCCAATTCCTAGGGCTGGACTTTACCAAGTACCCGACATCGGGCTCTGTGGCGGGGGTGCCGGCAGATTGTTCCGGCAAAGGCCCGCCACGGAGGCTGATGCTGAGAGGGCCCGGCACAATCCTCCCGGCAGCGGCGAGGCTCCATGGCGGCCCCTCCACCGCTGGGCAACGGGAACAGCATTTCAATATTTAAATCAATAAAATGAATTCATTTAAATATATTTACTGGCAATCTTCTGGGCCCGCCGCAATCTTCAGCACTCCCGTGCTTTCAATTCCCCATCTGGGAAAAGCAGGCTTGATACTGGTGGTTAGGAGGGCAGTTGAGATTTTCAGTGTAGGTGCGGGGGGGGAGGGGGGTGGAAAACAGGGTCAAATAAATATTATAGATGTAGGGAATGGTGGGAAGGGATGAACTTTAAACTTTGTGCAGTCTGGGGGGTGGGGAAGGTCAGATTTAAAAGGTACATTTTTTGCAGGTGAAAGGGCAAATGTAGTTGTTATTGGAGGGTGGGAAAGGGCTCCAGAATTTTATTTGATAAATTTTGATGGGGTGGGGGGGATGTATCTTTAAAAATGGCACCAGCACCTGGACACAGGCAGCTGAAGCCACTGCCGGCGTGGGACAGCCCGCCCCCTCCAGGTGATTGGGGTGGACGGGCCACCGCAGCTATTTAAATGAGCCGCCGCACAGGAAATTGTACCGGCTATGCCATGTGTGGCCCATGCTTGCAGGCCCCCATTTTTGGTGGCAGGCTCTTAAAATCCAGCCCCCAGTTTCTCTCGCTTTCTATTTCACCATCTTCCTTGACTTCTTTTCTGAAGACTCGGACTCTAGCTGAGGTATAATTCTGTGGTTCCTGGTACATTGCCCAAGGAGCTATTCTTCTATTCAAAGCAACAAGTGTCAGTGGGCTATGTGACTGTAGAGATTATTACACCTGAGTCTGTTTGGATCTTTACTTAACATTGAAACAAGTGCACTTTCCAGTCATGGTCACTGGATTGTGGTCAGGAGCAGGAATACTGGCTGGTCTTTCCCCCACCTTTTCCCAGCCCTTGAGGATTGTGACTGTTATTGCCCTGACTGCTGCCCGAGCTAAGATCAGCTAATTCAGAAGAGACCAAGGATTACATCTTGGATTCATAGAATCATGGGAACATTATGGCACAGAAAGAGGCCACTTGGCCCATCGTGTCTGCGCCGGCCAAAAAATAAGCCACCTAGCCTAATCCCACTTTCCAGCATTTGTTCCGTAACCCTGCAGGTTATGACACTTGAGGTACATATCCAGACACCTTTTAAATGAGGTGAAGGTTTCTGCCTCTACTGCCCATACAGGCAGTGAGTTCCAGACCCCTACCACCCTCTGGGTGAAAAAACCTTTCCTCATCTCCCCTCTAATCTTTCTACCAATCACTTTAAATCTATGCCCCTGAGTCGCTGACCTCTCTGATAAGGTAAATCGGCTCTTCCCATCCACTCTATCCAGGCGCCTCACAATTTTATACATCTCAATCAAATCTCGCCTCAGCCTCCTCTCTCCCAAGGAGAATAACTCCAGCCTATCCAATCTTTCCTCATAGCTGCATTTTCCTGTGCTGGCAACATCCTCATAAATCTCTTCTGTACTCTGTCTCTCATGCAATTACATCCATTCTTTAATGAGGTGACCAGAACTGCACACAGTACTCAAGTTGTGGCCTCACCAATGATTTATACAGTTCCAGCATAACCTCCCTGCGCTTATATTCTAGACCTCAACTAATAAAGGAAAGGATTCCATATGCCTTCTTAACCACCTTATCGACCTGTCCAGTTACCTTCAGGGATCTGTGGACATTCACTCCAAGGTCCGTCACTTCCTCTACACCTCTCACTATTCTCCCAGTAATTATGTATTCCTTTGCCTTGTTTGACCTCCCCAAATACATCACCTCTCAATTCTCCAAGGTGAATTCCATTTGCCACTTTACTGCCCATCTGACCAGTCCCTTGATACTTTCCTGCAGTCTACAGCTATCCTCCTCACTGTCAACCACATGGCCAATTTTTGTGTTTTATGCAAACTTCTTGATCATACCCCCTACATTTATGTCCAAATTGTTAATATATACCACAAAAAGCAGGAGACCGAGTACTGAGCCCTGTGGAATGCCACTGGAAACAGTTCTGAGTTTGATTTAACCAATTGATACTTTGCTGCAACATTTGTGGCCCTTTATCAACCTCTGGTTAAGTCGCAGTAGACCCCTAAAAACTGAGTGGAAAATGCTCAATGTGTTCTCAAGATTAGTGACATGGCGGACACCCAACTTGCAGGATTCAGAAGAGGTCCAGTAGTGAAAATAGCCTGGGCCTCAAATTGATGGTATAGGGGGAGAGAGCAGGGGAGGGAGGCGCGTGGCGGGTTGGGCTGACCCCATCACCACATGACCGAAACCCACTTCCAGTAAAATCCCCCCATAATGTTTGTAGTTAGTGTTTACAAACTAGTGGGAACTGCACAACCCAGCTTCTTGTAAACAGATGAGCCAAATGTAGCTGCACGGGAAGGAAACATTGTGGTACAATTTCCAGGAATATTGCTACCAGCTCCTCATTGCTGTGCTTGTGTTCAGTCCTATGTTATTTTGTGATTAGATCTTCCTCAGGGAGCAGAATCTTGCCCAAACTTGACTTGCTTCATTATGCAAAGATGAAAATGTAGTTCAGCATGAGCCTGTTGTGAGGCAATGAGATGAGTTTAGGATGCTAAAACTCCAGTGAATGCTGAGCTCTGCATCAAACTACATCGGGGATTGAATGTGAGAGTCACAGTGATCAATTCATGGATAGATCAGCAAAAGGGAGTATTTAAACTTTTCCCCGAATGGAAGATATGGAGCACGTGAGCAGTTAGCTGGAGCAGCTGTAGTTCCCACCCAGTTTCACCCGATCTCCGATTTTTATTGGTATTGGCGGCTGATGAGGTGCACAGCAGGCCCAGGTGGGAGTCTCGTGCATAAATGGCTAATTAATTGGGAGTCCCGTAATCAATAGAACCCTGACAGTCTTTTAACTAGGGCCTGAGCAAGGACAAGTGGGTCTGTTGCTGCTCTGCAGACAGAAGAGACCCTCCAGGTAAGTGTAGATCCTTCCTTTGAGGGATCAGAAAGGGCGGGAATGCTCCTCTCAGCCCACAAGGAAAGTTGCAGATTCCCCTGCCCCAGATTCTGTGTCCACGTTTCCTCCCGTTAGACCTTTCCAAAAAGCCCTCCTCACTACTTAAGTGGAAGCCAGCGAGTGGCTGAGGACTGCACATTCTGCGCCTGCCAGATTCGGTTGCTCTGAACACTCCCCATGCCCCTGCTGAGCGGGAAGCAGACAGGCATTTTTCAAGCAAGGCCCCAAAAGTGAAAATTGCCATTTCTTCTGCATTTGTCGGGCAGGAAGTCAACCAGCCTGAAATCTGCTCCGAGTTAAAATTCACCCCACCGTAAAGAGAACCTTCTATTTTGAGTGCTCAATAGGTGAAAGTATGTGACAGACCTACCTTTTTCTCAAAGATATAATGGACAACTTTAACTCTTGGGTGGCTAGCAAGTTGCCTGATCCCTCAGGCAGGAGGCCCAGTCCATTCAGAGGGTGGTGTCTTGTTAATGTGCTACAGGCCAGCTGTACGGGTCCGAGACTGAGTCCCGCTGCAGCTCACTGGCCCCTGGCCGATGCAATTACAGGCAATTCAGAGGCCAACCTGATTGGCAGACTGGTAGATCTGGGGGGCATTTGCAATGGTGGGGGTGCATGGGTGACAGCGGCTCAAATTATTCTTTTGGGTCCCTGAGCACTGTTCCTGTTCTTGGTTCACAAAAATATTTTTTAGACTTGCCCTTCTCTTTCTCTTGACCAACAGTGTTTACTGAACAGAATGTCTGTAGTACACAGTGGATCCAGTGGGTCCTCTAAATTGCATTGGGAACCTATATATGGCATAGGACCCTGATTAGCTTAGATAACCGATGCTCCCGCCTGATTCAAGTGGGCACCTGGGCCGTCTGATTGGCAGTTCGAGTTAATATGGTGGTGCAGCAGGAACGGCAAGTCGGCCACCTTGATTTTAACTCCTCTACTGCTTAAGTGACAGGAGTTAAAGGCACTCTGTATTTTCTACCATTTTTCTCTCTGGTAGCTCTTGCACATTTATCACTCTCAATCAAGAAAACAGCTACTTCCCACACTCCCCAACTAATGCCAATAGAATTACATAGCTGGTGTAATTCGCCATTAGTTCTCCCTTCCTGCCGGTGAGAAAGTACCTGGTCTCCACTCTGTACTTCCCCACGTAAGAACAGGGTGAGACCAGAACCTCACCTCACAGGGTCCTGTGCGCTATGTATTTCATAGAATCATACAGAAGTAGAATATTCGACCCATTGTCTGTACCCCTCTTTAAGAGAGCCTTTCAATTAGTCCCATACCCCTGCTTTTCCCTCATAGCGCTCCAAATTTCTCCTTTTCAATTATATATCCAATTCCCTTTTAATATTATGATTGAATCTACTTCCACCACATGTTCAGGTGTGCATTCCGGATCATCATAACTCACTGCACAAAAAAAAATCTCATTCCCCCCCCCTCCCCGATTTCTGCCAACTATCTTTAAATTGTCTGTAGTTTTGCTATTTGAAAAAAAATCCTTTTTTTTTAGAAAAAGGCATTTCAAAGACAATTTTAGTCCAGGATTGCACAATATTAATGCCATATGGAGCTGATTATGTGAGATTAATTTGGTGATGATGATGGTGTCACAAGAGACTAAATAATTGATGTCTGTTTTGAAACTGTTTAACTTACAAGCCCAGCTTTTAGTTAAGTATGTTATGTTGAACATCACTTTATTCAGCATGATCTGCAAATCGAATAATAATTCACTGAATGCACATTTAGTTCAACATTATACAATGTATTCTTATGCTGTTAGCATTAACAGTACAATTATTATGAATGCACTTAAAATGTATAGTCATTATGGCCCATTAACTACAGTATTAGAGTGGTAGGCCTCTACACTCCAGATCCCAGTAAAAGCAGCCATTCACACTGGGCTTACAGTTCATATTTATCTCAGTGAAATTGTATCACCTTGCACACTACTTCTGTGAGCAATGCCAGTTGGTAGCACTCTCACCCCTGAGTCAGCAGGTTGACAGTTCACAATCCCACTCCAAAGTCTTGAGCACAGAAATCTAGATGGACATTCCAGTGCAGTATTGAGGGAGTGCTGCACTGTTGGAGGTACCACTTCTGGATGATATGTTAAGCTGAGGCCCCACAAAAGATTACGTAGCACCATGTCGGAGAAGAGCAAGAAGTTATCCCCAGTGCCCTGGCCAATATTTGCCCCTCATTCAGCATCACAAAAGCAGATTATTTGATCATTATCACAGTGCTGCTTGTGGGACCTTGCTGTGTGCAAATTGGCTGCTGCATTTCCTACATTACAACAATGACTACACTGCAAAAGTACTTCATTGTATGTAAAGCCCTTTAGGATGTTCTGAGGTCATGAAAGGCACTATATAAATGCAAGTCTTTCTTTTTCCCACTAATACACCTCTAGGCTGGCCATTGATTCAATAACAGTCTTGATGGATTCATCTGCGAGTTAAACTGTAGTACCCTGGATTGAGGTTAATAATAATAAAAACAAGAAATTCTGGAAATACTCAGCAGGTCTGGCAGCATCTGTGGAGAGAGAAGCAGAGTCAACGTTTCAGGTCAGTGACCCTTCTTCAGAACACAGTCACTGGGGCAACACAGTGGTGCAGTGGTTGGCACCGCAGCCTCACAGCTCCAGCGACCCGGGTTCAGTTCTGGGTACTGCCTGTGCGGAGTTTGCAGGCCGAAGGGCCTGTTTCAGTGCTGTATCTCTAAAAAAAAAGATGCTGCCAGACCTGCTGAGTATTTCCAGCATTTCTTGTTTTTATTTCAGATTTCCAACATCTGCAGTATTTTGCTTTTATCATTGAGGTTAATAATGTTCACATGCAGGTTAGGTCGGGAGAGGAGAGCTGATGATTGGGAGAAAATGAAAATAGGAGGCAAAATTAATTTTATTTTGTGTAATAATTTTCAAAATTAATATCATTTTCATCATAATAAAAGTCAGAGGCTTCGAATCTTCACATGTTTTTGGCAAACCTGTTCACAAGCCCAAGAGCTGAATTATGAAGGTGTTACCTTCAGGAATGTGCCAGAATCTTGCTAAAGTGAGGCCATTGGAGCTATGCCACAATGTGTTTGGGTAGGAGTTTGCACCAGCGAGTCCTTGTACAGAGAAGCCTGAGTTGTACCATTAGGGGAAGATGCTGAGCAGAATCTCAACATTGAATGGAGATTTTATGCTTTGGCAAAGGGTGAATGAAGTGATACCCTCAGCAGCATAAACCTTTCTATATTTTTATTAATGGCATAAAAATTATATGTTCCATTTTAGCAAAACTCGAGGAGGGCAATCTTTGCTCCATTTGGGGAACAGATTAATGACTTGCGCTAATTGGATCAAATTGGACTGTGAAAATGAAGTTGATTAGAAAGTAGACTTTCCCTTACAACTCAGAAGCCATATATCTCCTAGCTCAGCAATGCTGAGAATATAATTTTTATGCTACTGGGGAAATCCAATTAATGATTTATGTTAATGAGACCTAACTTATACAGACAAATTCTGTATAAATGTCACTTATTGAAAGCAAAATACCTCGGAATCAAGCTAATTATACTGATTCATTTCTTTCCCGAAAACAGAGGAGTAGCAGTAGTTTTTGCAGCAGCTATTGATTTAACAATTGTCCCCATTCCAATTGTTTCAAAATATGGAGGTAAACTTCAGTCACGAGGCACACCAAAATAACTTCTATGTTGCTTCACCTTACTCCCACCCCCTGCTGTGCTTCAATAGTTTAACATGTCTATTAATAAATTTATCTGTTTAAATTATTGCTGCAAACTGCATTTCTTCAGAGCAAGATTGGTGGTGGTGAGGGGTAGCAGAGCAAAACTTTGAAGCTGAGACTTCATGGCCAGGAAATTCAAGTGTGATCAAATGGGTGCACAGGAGGCCCATGGGATGATTTCCGTGCCTGAATAGATAGGCACATAATATTTGGCCTCGGGCCTCATTATCATCAAGCCTCAAGCTGCAAACACCTAATGGGAATTTGCAGGCAGCTTGCTGGAGAAGTGGACTTGAAGAGTGGACCACTATGATGCTAGCAGCAGCCCTCAGCAAAGTCCTCAAAGGGAATCAGGAAGGGGGTGGGGGTGGTGACTGGAAGAGAGAGCAATAGGGACGTAGTGTATGGGTGATCCAGAGGGAGGATAGGGGGTCCTCGAGAGGGAGGTGGAGTATGAGTACTTGAGAGGACAGATCGGGCCAATAGGGAGATGGAGTATGGGTGATGAGGAGGCTGGGGGTGGACATGGGCAATGGAGCAGGAGGGTAGGGACAATGGGGAGGGAGAGTAGAGCCATTTGGGACTGAAAAAGGTGAGTAGTGGTCAGGGGCAATCAGGGAGGGTAAGAGCCATGATAGGGAAAGATATAGGTTGCAATGGCGAGGGGATCTAGGTTGCGATCGGGAGGGAGAGATCAGTGGTCAGCAATGACACATATGGTTGTTTCAGTTTCTTCCAGATCCATAACCAGGTAAGTGTACTTTTAAACACTTAAGTTGTTGGTTGTGGCCTGCACAGATCCCTGTAAAGATCTAGGATGTATTATGTGGTAATGTAGCAGCAGAAAGTTCAGTACCGGCTGTCCCATGAGATTATAATGATGTTCATCCCCATGCACAATTCAATATATTAGTGCTAATAAAAAAAACTCACATCTTTGAAATGTAGAGCATTTAACAGTAACATTCTGGCAAATTACAGGAAGTGCTGAGGTAAATTGAAAAATAATTATTATCCTTAAACATTGCAGCTAAGCTAGCAAAGCTGCTGAATCCATCCTTCCAATGGAGCTGACCATAGAACCATAGAAAAATTACAGCACAGAAAGAGTCCGTCGTGTCCATGCCTGACTTCTGGAATATAAAAACCAAACTTTTATAGAAGTCACCCAAGAATTTCCTCTGCTCTTCTTGTAATACCCGATGAATAAGTATTTCTGCGAAAGGAATCAAATCTTGAAAACAGAAACCATTCTCTCTGCACTAATTGCACTCATTCTCACAAAATGAAAAGCTTTTTGCAGTAATCTCTCGTGTCTGTTATTCAGATTGTCCATTCAACCAGTCCCCATGATTGGCACTTCATCATTAGCCTAAAGATCCACCCCCTCCACCACTGGCAAAACATAGTTGCAGTGTGTACGAGACACAGGATGCACTGCAGCAACTCGCCAAGGCTTCTTTGACTTGGATATATATTGTTGGGCCAAAATTTTTTAAATTCTTTTGTGGGATGTGGGCATCGCTGGCAAGGCCAGTATTTATTGCCCATCCCAAATTGCCCTTGAGAAGATGAGCTGCTTTCTTGAACCGCTGCTGTTCTTGGGGTGTATGTACACCAACAGTGCTATTAGGAAGGGAGTTCCATAATTTTGACCCAGTGACAGTGAAGGAACGGCGATATAGTTCCAAGTCAGGATGGTGTGTGGCTTGGAGGGGAACTTGCATCTGGTGGTGTTCCCATGCATCTGCTGCCTTTGTCCTTCTAGGTGGTAGCAGTCACGGGTTTGGAAGGTGCTATCAAAGGAGACTTGGTGAGTTGCTGCAGTGTTTCTTGTAGATGGTACACACGACTGCCACTGTGCATCGGTGGTGGAGGGAGTGAATGTTGAAGGTGGTGGATGAGGTGTCTATCAAGTGGGCTGCTTTGTCCTGGATGATGTCGAGCTTCTTAAGTGTTGGAAACTGCACCCATCCAGGCAAGTGGAGAGTATTCCATCACACTCCTGACTTGTGCTTTGTAGATGGTGGACCAGCATTTGGGAATCAAGGGGTGAGTTACTCGCCGCAGAATTCCCAGCCTCTGATCTGCTCTTGTAGCCACAGTATTTATGTGGTTGGTCTAGTTCAGTTTCTGGTCAATGGTAATTGTCCACCACCATTTACGACTGGGTATGGCAGGACGACAGAGCTCAGATCTGATTCGTTGCTTGTGGGATCACTTAGCCCTGTCCATCGCATACTGCTTGGCATGCAAGTAGTCCTGTGTTGTAGCTTCACCAGGCTGACACCTAATTTTTAGGTATGCTTGGTGCTGCTCTGGGTATGCCCTCCTGCACTCTTCATTGAACCAGGGTTGGTCCCCCACATTGATGGTAATGGTGGAGTGGATGATATGCTGTGTCATGAGGTTACAACTTTGCTGCTGCTGACGTCCCACAGTGCCTTATGGATGCCACACAACATGATGGTGGGTATCCTTCATGTGAAGACAGGAGTCTGTCTTCTCAAGGACTGTGCGGTGGTCACTCCTACCAATACTGTCATGGACAGATGTATCTGTGACAGGTAGATTGGTGAGGATGAGGTCAAGTAGGTTTTTCCCTCTTGTTGGTTCCCTCACCACCTGTTGCATACCCAGTCTAGCACCTGTATCCTTTTGAACTTGGATTTGGGGTGGTGTTACCGAGCCACTCTTGGTGATGGACATTCTGTGTCCTTGCTACCCTTACTGCTTCTTCCACTTGGTGTTCAAGACGGAGAAGTACTGATTCATCAGCCAAGAGGTGGGGGGGATGTGGGCAGCGGGCAGTAGGTGGTAATCAGAAGGAAGTTTCCTTGCCCATGTTTGATCTGATGCCATGAGACTTCATGGGGTCCAGAGTCAATGTCTGTCCAGCTGTGTACCACTGTGCCACTACCTCTGGGATGGTAATGCCAGGAACTTTATCTGTAAGGTATGATTCCGTGAGTCTGGACTATTTCAGGCTGTTGCTTGACTTGTCTGTGCAATAGCTCTCCTAATTTTGCTGACAAGCCCCCAGATGTTAGTAAGGAGGACTTTGCAGGGTTGACAGGGCTGGGTTTGCTGCTGCCTTTTTCAGTGCTGGGTGGTCCATCCGGTTCCATTCCTTTTTGACTTTGTAGTGGTTTGATACAACTGAGTGGCTTCCTCGGCTATTTCAGACAGCAGATTTCCTAAAGGGCATGAGTAAACCGGATGTGTTTTTACTACAATCTACAACGGTTTCATGGTCACCATCCGACTAGCTTTTTCATTCCAGATTTATTAGTTGAATTCACATTTCACCTTCTGCAGTGGTGGGATTCAAACCCATGTCCCCAGAGCATTAGCCTAGGCCTTTGGTTACTAGCTAGTGACATTAGCACCATGCGACCGCCTCCCTCTGGAAGTTCTGGAACTCCTTGCTTAACAGCATTGTGGGAACTTCTTCACTGCAACTGTTCAAGAAGAAGGCCCACCTCCACCTTCTCAAGTGCAGTTAGGAATGGGTAATAAATGCCAGCCTTGCCAGTGATGCCCACATCCCAGGAATGAATTTTTTTTAAAGTTAGGCAAGAGGCAAAAGCCTGTCAGTGCTCACTGGAATAAAGTTCAATGCTTATGCTTGTTTGAAATAACAGTGTCAGCTAGATATTTTAAAAAGAAAATGCTTTCTGCCTCTCACATGCTGTGAATCTTTGTTTCCTTACATGTATCTTTGAAAAATTATTAATTTTTTGTTGGAGTTTTGCCAAGTTTGGTATTGAAAATATTCCTTTGGTTATTTACAGTTGATGAGCTGACTTTTTATTTGGCTAATGGGTTTCTTTTTATAGCTTGCAAATTACTGTTGGCAATACTGGTGGGTGCATGCTTAACATGCTCAGATGACATTCATCTGTTATTTTAATGACAATATTAAATCATTTATTTTAAATGTGTTAACACCTCTTAAAAAAGCAGAGTGTCATGAAAATCTGTTGATTTTTTTTGTCCACTAATATCAGCAGAAGTAATTTCTAGCCTAATGTTATCCTTCAGTATCCATCACTTCTGGTAGAACAGAGGTATTGGAGTAGACCATTCAGACCCTTTATCCCCTTCCCCATTCTATTAGATCACAGCTGCTCTGCACCTCATCTCCATTTGCTCCATAATTCCTTGATACCTTTAAGCAATCATTTGATGCATATCACTGCAAGCTGGGTGTGTTCAGATTCATGTATTTAAAAAATTTCAATTCTCTGTTTCTTCCTATCCCACCTATAGGTGGCCCCCATTCCCACTCCTTCACCCTGTATCCAAATTGCGGGTGACTTTTTGACCTACCAGGTGGGAGTGCAGAAGAAAAATGGGGTGATTCTCTTTTTCCTATTTTATTTTTTTTCTTCCTTTCTTCTGAGGAATTGTCTTGCCTCGATGACCCACTTGGTCTCTAATACCTTTGACTTACATCAAGGACTTACTATATAGGGGAGTCCTGGGAGTTGCAGCAGTGTTCTATCAGTGGATATCAAAGCAAGTCAGTGTATGAATATATCATGCAGTGGAACCATTTGGCCATTGTGAACAAACATTAATCAAGTATTAAGTAAACAAATTTGTTGTCCTAACCTTATCCAAATAGACTTTTCCTTCACTGATTTTCTTTTGATTATTCCTAGTTCATTTGAAGCAAGTTCAAAGCTTTATTTTTTTCTTTTATGAAACTGTGAAGTATTACATTATAATCTTGTACATAAAGAATTTGCATTTCTATGTGCCTTATATTTTTCAGAAATATCTCAAAACATTTCAATTACTGAACTGCAATAACTGTTGCTATGTAGATGTTGTGGCAACTGTCTTGCACACAGCAAAGTCCTACAACCTGCACTAAGAGGAATGACCAGTTCATCTATTTTTGGAAGTGTTGATTTGGAAAGTATGTTGGCCAGGACACTGGGAGAACTCCCATAATACCTTTGCATCTTTAAGGTTCACTTAAGACAGAGGGCTCTTGATTAATTGTCATATCTGAGAGATAACATCTTAGACAACACTGCACTCCATCAATATTGCACTTTTAAATGGAAATTGAACCCACAATCTTTTGACTTCAATGTCATTGGCCTACCAGCTCATATAAGCTGGCACTTTTTTTGTTACATGGACTGTTACACTACTATGTGATGCATATCATTTTCCAAAAATATTTTTGGAACAAAGCATTTCATTTTTAGTTGGATCTCAGTGAACATAGAATTTTAAAAAATCATTTTTACTTACAGGTCCAGAGGGTAATGCATTGAGTGTGAGTTCAAAACCTATTGTCTGAGGCAAGAGATAATACCACAACTTTCATTTTGAATTAATAATTAATCTGCAGACTATGATCTCAGAATGGTATCCGTACAGTGCAATGCACTGCCTGCAGACAAGCGTTATGTTGTCCCCAATGTGGATCATAACGAGCTCAGCAGTGAAGGTGCTCTGCGTATGTGTGCTTGGATGGATGCACAGACCATTGCACATTGATGCAAAAAATGGGAGTATAACGTAAGAGTTTGAAAATCATTGCTGTACAGCACCTAACATCAGTGAACTATCTGCTTTTGCTGCATTTTCATCTTAAAAAGGCTCTGCTATATTTTAAATACACTAAAGCAAAATCCCACTTAATCCCAATCTGATTCTTGACTGCATTGAAATCCTTAGCTAGTACAGTGACATCAGTCTCACCCTGTTTGAGCTTTCCACTCCTGCTTCACTGGGTTATGAACCCATATTTTAAAAGTGCCCGGGTATCTGCTGTGTATGTGTCAGGAATGGTACAGTTGATAGCACTTTTAGCAAGAAGGTTGTGAGTTTAAGTCCCACTCTAGTGACTTGAGCACAAAAATCTAGGCTGCCGCTCCAGTACGGTATTGAGGGAGTCAGTGCTGTCTTTCAGGTGAGATGTTAAACTGAGGCCCCCTTCAGGTGAATGAAAAAAATCCCATGGCACTACTTCAAAGAAGAGGAGTGTTATCTCCAAACAATATCACAACAACAAATTATCTGGTCATTATCACATTGCTTTTTGTGGGAGCTTGCCATGCACAAATTGGCTGCCATATTTCCTGTATTACAACAGTGACTACACTTCAAAAGTATTTCATTGCCTGTAAAGTGCTTTGGGACATACTGAGGTTGTGAAAGTCACTACATAAATGCAAGTGTTTATTTCTTTCTCTTGGGAACTTTTTAACCTCAGTAAGGAATCATCGCAAAGAAGTCACACTCCTGCTTGCACTTCTCATAATATAAAAAGTTAGCCATCCACAGATCTAACTGTGCCTGCGTCCTGTTCACCTGTGCAAAGCTGCTTTGTCACTGCGTTCAGTGTGATCCACAATGAGGTGCCGCCAGCAGCATAACTTGTTTCTGCATAACTTGTTATACATTGCACTGTATAGGTACAGCTCTGAGACTGTTATTGATAGTATTACAGCTGCCCAATATCACTGTCTGCAGATTAAGATAATACACGTGTGAACTGTGCCATCACTGACAATTTTTGGGTTAGGTCACCTCTTCTTGATTAACTGTGACTGCTTTTCATATCATGAATTTTGATGATTGAGGTATTAAGTGGTATTGTGTCTTATCATTGCTAACCTTAAGTAGACTCTTCTATGTTTTATAGTGCAACATACACAGCTAGTTCATTAGTTTGGTTTTCAAACTTCTTTTGTGTGGGATCCCCTGGAAGTAGTGACAGACTTCTGGACACCTCCTCCAAGTATGTTAATATACTCACAGGTGCTCGCCATTCTAACTATTGAAAAGTACTGTCCGCTATCCAAAGGGAATCTGTGCTATTTTTGCAGAAAGTGTTTACATGCTTGTAAATCAACAAATACAGAAATTTAATAGCAGATGGACAGAAACGTGATGACCTTGCAAAACAGTTAAGATTTCCTCGTGGAAGCCCCCAGAGTCCAGGTACCCCATTTGAAAAGTTCTGCTGAGGGCACAAGACACACTAGCTAAAAGGAAACATTTTGCTTGCATCCTCTATTTTATGGCTTACTTATGCAAGTTGTTTGTATTCTTACAATAGCAGAAATTAGCGTGAAATGGGTGATATGCCCAGAATGCTCAACAACAGCTGAAGGCACACTGAAAATTGAGCTTCTGCCTAAAACCAGCGAGCTGTGGATGCCAGTCAGGACCTCAGGGAGATCCGGCTCTGACACTGAGTTACCACACCTCAAAATGGGGGCGAACCAGAGGGAGGGAAGCCCAGGCCAGCAGCATCCCGCAATACTGATGAAGCCAAAAGGAGCATTCCGGCTGCTTCGCGCTGCACATAAATGGAAGTTTGAAAAGACGTTATTTAAATTTCGTCAGTGGCCTTCAACTGTCTCTTTAAGGATCATTGGATATGCCACGATAGATACAGAAAAATTGAGCAGAGAATGCACGCTCCATGATCCGTCCAGTTTATGCTAAATTTAGGGTCCTAAAACCGGTGTTAGGACCCTAATCCAGCATATTCAAGGCACCTAACTTGTTTTAGGCAGGCGCACTGGACATGTGGAAGTCACCACCTGCCCCGCATTTCCAAGGGAGATCAGGTGCATGAAAATGTGCCTGGAAATTGGTACCCCTGATGCTAATTCTTCACCAAAAAAAAGTGTGGCAGTGACCAATTTCTCCTCCATTATATTCAAGAGTAGGAAATTGTGTTGTGTGGTTGACGTTCACAATGTATCAAGCATCTTGGATAAATGTAGCCACTATCCGTATCACATACACCTTCCATTCATCCTGCCTACTACTCCAAATTGACAAGTACAATCCTTGTACTAAGGTACAGCTGTCCCCATGCAGTGTGTATAATATGATGCAAGGCTTACACTGGGTGAGAAGCAGTTAATAAAGACAGTTTGGATTGTGTTCCAAATGAACCCCCATAATGATCGGATGGTTCCTTTAGGAATTGAAGGCTGGAGGAGTTGCTTAAAAATCTGTTTGAAGTGAGACTCTGTGAATTGCTGCTTCTGACTCTGTTCTTGGCTGATGTCAGCTGGGTGGTTGTACAGGAGACTAACATCAGAGGCTGAGATTTTATATGATTCCCATTGGATTTCATGTACCCTTTCTCTCTTTTTCTTGAGAATTAGTTCATTCATTTCACACGATTTCTTTTGGAGGGGAAGGAGAGATACGGAAATCATTTGAAGATTCTGATGAAGTTCTGAATCATTAGATAGTACTTTTTCTTCAAAAAATCTTTAATCTCTAGGATTTGAACTTCAAAGTGCGGGGGTGATGCTTTTCTGAATTCTTTTAGTTGTTTTAATTAAAGCAGTAGTAGTGCTTCATATGTTGGCTTAATGTGCTCCAAAAGCATAAAAAATACATTAGATGAAGGCTTCTTTGAACAGAAGGATGTCATTCCAGAGATTGTTTTGACTTTGAATGTAATGATCATATTGTGCAAATACCTTTGATCGGGATGTGTTATTGTATAGCTCTCTCCCCAATCACTTTTAACATCCTTCCCCCCAGTCATTCATTTATGATCCATATATATCCTATATGTTAGGTATTTAAATCACATCTGATTGTTCAGTTAAATATGTGATCCATCATGGAGTTACAATATTTGGGATCTGAATCTGTTGTTTATTTACTCAAGAAGTTTTACTTTTCTTAATGCACCATCACATTACCTCCATCCCCATCCCATTACATTCATCGAGCAGCACTCACTTTTCAAGCAAAAATTTTCTCTTGGACTTTAGGACAGAAAAATACAAACAAATGCTAAAATTATTGTCACTGTTAGTTTTCTAGCCATTTGATTTTCAGAACAAGTTCAGTACAAAACTTACTCTTCAAGATCCATTTTTTTTCTTGCAAGGGTATACAGGCTGAAACGAGACAGAGAATATACAAGGTAAACCTAGGAGTTGTTTTAGATGCCACCATACTTGGGTGTTAAAAAGCTATTGATTGCAAGAAGAAAAGACTGAGACAGATGCAAAGTTCCACAGTTGCAAAAAATGAGCTAAAGTAGGACATGACACAATAAGCTTTGAGTCGAACACATTGAAGATGGAGAAAAGCAGGAAAGTAGGATTAACCTCGAGTACAGTGTTTGGAGCCATCATAGCGGTTTAACTCTTTGTATATGTAATCTAGACGGGCTTCTATGAATTGAAAGTTCTGAATGCGCAGGGACTTCTCACAGGGCAGTAACAATTGAATTAATGAGGCCAAGTGCTGGTTCAATGGTAGTATTTTTGCATGCATAAAGAGCCAATTCTGAAGAAATTGTAATAAAAAAAACTAATTAAAAAATTAAGTATTTTCAGATGCACTGGCAGCAACCTTTGGAAATTAATGTTTCTTGGACAGATCTAACATGAGATGAGATGAGTACTCCGTAAAGCTCCTGAAGAACTCAAGAAGTTTGTTAATAGAAATATTTTGCTCCTGATAGAGCCAACCATGTGTATCAGTACAAAATAAAGGAGCATATTATTTCTTTACTCTCAGTAGCACTGTCCTTGTGCAACAATATGGAATAAGGACTGCTTTCCTCCTGGCTGTGTTAGTACAATGTTCCTCATAATTTTGTCATGGTCTTACTACAGAATAAGGGGTACATTCTGGCTTTGGGCACAGATGCAAGGCAAGGAATAAATTACACTTTTACTCCTGATCATGCGATGCCTGCTTCTGGGACGGAATAAGGAGCACTGAGCAATGCAAGCCCTATGTACTGATATAGATCAATGAGTATATTATCACAACACCTTTGTTAGTGTTGACTTGGTAAGTATATCCATCACCTCTGCCTTTGACACCTCATGCCCAGCAAATCACTCACTATCTTCTATGCATGTTGTTCCTGGGTACACTAATCCTCTTAGCTCCCTTAGGTCAGAGGTGCATATATATAAGCATACTTGATTCATAACTGGTCGAGTCATTCACCACTAGATCTGGTTTGACCGTAATCAAGCATAAAGAACAAAGAACAAAGAAAATTACAGCACAGGAACAGGCCCTTCGGCCCTCCAAGCCTGCGCCAATCCAGATCCTCTATCTAAACCTGTCGCCTATTTTCTAAGGGTCTGGATCTCTTTGCTTCCTGCCCATTCATGTATCTGTCTAGATACATCTTAAAAGACGCTATCGTGCTCGCGTCTACCACCTCCGGTGGCAACGCGTTCCAGGCACCCACCACCCTCTGCGTAAGGAACTTTCCACGCATATCCCCCCTAAACTTTTCCCCTCTCACTTTGAACTCGTGACCCCTAGTAATTGAATCCCCCACTCTGGGAAAAAGCTTCTTGCTATCCACCCTGTCTATACCTCTCATGATTTTGTACACCTCAATCAGGTCCACCCTCAACCTCCGTCTTTCTAATGAAAATAATCCTAATCTGCTCAACCTCTCTTCATAGCTAGCGCCCTCCATACCAGGCAACATCCTGGTGAACCTCCTCTGCACCCTCTCCAAAGCATCTACATCCTTTTGGTAATGTGGCGACCAGAACTGAACGCAGTATTCCAAATGTGGCCGAACCAAAGTCTTATACAACTGTAACATGACCTGCCAACTCTTGTACTCAATACCCCGTCCGATGAAGGAAAGCATGCCGTATGCCTTCTTGACCACTCTATTGACCTGCGTTGCCACCTTCAGGGAACAATGGACCTGAACACACACATCTCTCTGTACAACAATTTTCCCCAGGACTTTTCCATTTATTGTATAGTTCACTCTTGAATTGGATCTTCCAAAATGCATCACCTCGCATTTGCCCGGATTGAACTCCATCTGCCATTTCTCTGCCCAACTCTCCAATCGATTTATATTCTGCTGTATTCTCTGACAGTCCCCTTCACTATCTGCTACTCCACCAATCTTAGTGTCGTCTGCAAACTTGCTAATCAGACCACCTATACTTTCCTCCAAATCATTTATGTATATCACAAACAACAGTGGTCCCAGCACGGATCCCTGGGGAACACCACTGGTCACACGTCTCCATTTTGAGAAACTCCCTTCCACTGCTACTCTCTGTCTCCTGTTGCCCAGCCAGTTCTTTATCCATCTAGCTAGTACACACTGGACCCCATGCGACTTCACTTTCTCCATCAGCCTACCATGGGGAACCTTATCAAACGCCTTACTGAAGTCCATGTATATGACATCTACAGCCCTTCCCTCATCAATCAACTTTCCTCAAAGAATTCTATTAAGTTGGTAAGACATGACCGTCCCTGCACAAAACCATGTTGCCTATCACTGATAAGCCCATTTTCTTCCAAATGGGAATAGATCCTATCCCTCAGTATCTTCTCCAGCAGCTTCCCTACCACTGACGTCAGGCTCACCGGTCTATAATTACCTGGATTATCCCTACTACCCTTCTTAAACAAGGGGACAACATTAGCAATTCTCCAGTCCTCCGGGACCTCACCCATGTTTAAGGATGCTGCAAAGATGTCTGTTAAGGCCCCAGCTATTTCCTCTCTCGCTTCCCTCAGTAACCTGGGATAGATCCCATCCGGACCTGGGGACTTGTCCATCTTAATGCCTTTTAGAACACTCAACACTTCCTCCCTCCTTATGCCGACTTGACCTAGAGTAATCAAACATCTATCCCTAACCTCAACATCCGTCATGTCCCTCTTCTCGGTGAATACCGATGCAAAGTACTCGTTTAGAATCTCACCCATTTTCTCTGACTCCACGCATAATTTTCCTCCTTTGTCCTTGAGTGGACCAGTCCTTTCTCTAGTTACCCTTTTGCTCCTTATATATGAGTAAAAGGCTTTGGGATTTTCCTTAACCCTGTTTGCTGAAGATATTTCATGACCCCTTTTAGCCCTCTTAATTCCTCGTTTCAGATTGGTCCTACATTCCCGATATTCTTCCAAAGCTTCATCTTTCTTCAGCCGCCTAGACCTTATGTATGCTTCCTTTTTCCTCTTAGCTAGTTTCACAATTTCACCTGTCATCCATGGTTCCCTAATCTTGCCATTTCTATCCCTCATTTTCACAGGAACATGTCTCTCCTGCACGCTAATCAACCTCTCTTTAAAAGCCTCCCACATATCAAATGTGGATTTATCTTGAAACAGCTGCTCCCAATCTACATTCCCCAGCTCCTGCCGAATTTTGGTATAGTTGGCCTTCCCCCAATTTAGCACTCTTCCTTTAGGACCACTCTCGTCTTTGTCCATGAGTATTCTAAAACTTACGGAATTGTGATCACTATTCCCAAAGTAGTCCCCTACTGAAACTTCAACCACCTGGCCGGGCTCATTCCCCAACACCAGGTCCAGTATGGCCCCTTCCTGAGTTGGACTATTTACATACTGCTCTAGAAAACCCTCCTGGATGCTCCTTACAAATTTTGCTCCATCTAGACCTCTAACACTAAGTGAATCCTAGTCAATGTTGGGAAAATTAAAATCTCCTATCACCACCACCCTGTTGCTCCTCCATCTTTCCATAATCTGTTTACATATTTGTACCTCTATCTCACGCTCGCTGTTGGGAGGCCTGTAGTACAGCCCCAACATTGTTACCGAACCCTTCCTATTTCTGAGTTCTGCCCATATTGCCTCACTGCTCGAGTCCTCCATAGTGCCCTCCTTCAGCACAGCTGTGATATACTCTTTGACCAGTAATGCAACTCCTTCACCCCTTTTACCTCCCTCTCTAACCCGCCTGAAGCATCGATATCCTGGGTTATTTAGTTGCCAATCGTGCCCTTCCTTCAACCAAGTCTCAGTAATAGCAATAACATCATACTCCCAGGTACTAATCCAAGTCCTAAGTTCATCTGCCTTACCTACTACACTTCTTGCATTAAAACAAATGCACCTCAGACCACCAGTCCCTTTGCGTTCATCATTTGCTCCCTGCCTACTCTTCCCCTTAGTCACGCTGACTTCATTATCTAGTTCCTTACAGCCTTTAGTTACTACCTCCTTACTGTCCACTGACCTCCTCATTTGGTTCCCATCCCCTTGCCACATTAGTTTAAACCCTCCCCAACAGCGTTAGCAAAAGCACCCCCAAGGACATTGGTTCCAGTCCGGCCCAGGTGTATACCGTCCAATTTGTAATCGTCCCACCTCCCCCAGAACCAGTCCCAATGTCCCAAAAATCTGAACCCCTCCCTCCTGCACCATCTCTCAAGCCACGCATTCATCCTGACTATTTTTTCATTTCTACTCTGACTAGCACGTGGCACTGGTAGCAATCCTGAGATTACGACCTCTGAGGTCCTACTTTTTAACTTGGCTCCTAACTCCCTAAATTCTGCTTGTCGGACCTCATCCCATTTTATAACTTGCCATATCTTTCTCTCTTCAGCCAAAAATGCCTATTTCCAGGATCATTCTGGAGAGCAAGGGCAACCGAAGTTCCTCCTCTCCATAACCAACAACCTCTCAAAGTCTTTTGCCTCTTTCCCTCCACCCTAGTGTGCAGAGCTCGTGAATTTCTGTCTCCAAGATTGAGACCAGCCATGTATGCTTCGACCTGTGCTGCTACCTCCCTTTATTCTAATTTAAATCCTGGGATTTTCTTCTCCCTGCTGCTTTCACATGCGTTCAAATCCTCTGAAGAAGGAATTTTCCTCCACACAAGATCAGGGGGCAGGTTGTTCAACCTTGCCCGTCTAAGAGCGAAGTCCAAAGTACGGAAAGTCCTCATCAGAGAACTCCTCTTTGCTGACGATGCTGCTTTAACATCTCACACTGAAGAATGCCTGCAGAGTCTCATCGACAGGTTTGCGTCTGCCTGCAATGAATTTGGCCTCACCATCAGCCTCAAGAAAACGAACATCATGGGGCAGGATGTCAGAAATGCTCCATCCATCAATATTGGCGACCACGCTCTGGAAGTGGTTCAAGAGTTCACCTACCTAGGCTCAACTATCACCAGTAACCTGTCTCTAGATGCAGAAATCAACAAGCGCATGGGTAAGGCTTCCACTGCTATGTTCAGACTGGCCAAGAGAGTGTGGGAAAATGGCGCACTGACACGGAACACAAAAGTCCGAGTGTATCAGGCCTGTGTCCTCAGTACCTTGCTCTATGGCAGCGAGGCCTGGACAACGTATGCCAGCCAAGAGCGACGTCTCAATTCATTCCATCTTCGCTGCCTTCGGAGAATACTTGGCATCAGGTGGCAGGACTATATCTCCAACACAGAAGTCCTTGAAGCGGCCAACATCCCCAGCTTATACACACTACTGAGTCAGCGGCGCTTGAGATGGCTTGGCCATGTGAGCCGCATGGAAGATGGCAGGATCCCCAAAGACACATTGTACAGCGAGCTCGCCACTGGTATCAGACCCACCGGCCGTCCATGTCTCCGTTATAAAGACGTCTGCAAACGCGACATGAAATCGTGTGACATTGATCACAAGTCGTGGGAGTCAGTTGCCAGCATTCGCCAGAGCTGGCGGGCAGCCATAAAGACAGGGCTAAATTGTGGCGAGTCGAAGAGACTTAGTAGTTGGCAGGAAAAAAGACAGAGGCGCAAGGGGAGAGCCAACTGTGCAACAGCCCCAACAAACAAATTTCTCTGCAGCACCTGTGGAAGAGCCTGTCACTCCAGAATTGGCCTTTATAGCCACTCCAGGCGCTGCTTCACAAACCACTGACCACCTCCAGGCGCGTATCCATTGTCTCTCGAGATAAGGAGGCCCAAAAGAAAAAAGAAGTGTGCAGAGCTCGTGAATTTCTGTCTCCAAGATTGAGACCAGCCATGTATGCTTCGACCTGTGCTGCTACCTCCCTTTATTCTAATTTAAATCCCCTCCCCCAGTATCCCACCCACTGCAATCCAGTCCCGACTTTGGGAAACCTGGCCCTGGCCTCACCCCAATTATGTTGATGGCCTTGTAAGGACAAGCGGAGTCTGCACGCCCACAAGACCATGCAGGATGTTATGCCTTAAGGTTAGGACCTGGCATATGTGGGCTCCAGCTAAGTTTGCTGTTATTGTTGTTATTATGATGCCTGACAAAGCTTAACCCTGTGTACTGATCTAGAGTAAGAACTATATCACCTTTTGCTCCTAGTCTGTTGCCTTTGGTTGTCTACTAAAGGCCAGGCAGTTGTAATGGAAATAGAGCACAAATTACATTTATTGATGATTCAGAAAAAAATCCTATATGTTGTATGAATATTGTTTGCTGAAAAGAAGCTAATACTCATTTTTATATTTCTATCCTTCAAAGAACTGTGGCAGATTGAGGATCAAGAAAGAATAATGATGCACGGTAACTTAGCTGTTCTGTTCTGTGATGCCCCTTCAAAGATTTGAATTCAAAGGAGATTTTTAATGGTATCTAAGATAAAGACACAACCCTCAGATTATTTTTAAATGAGGATTAAATTTACATTTCTGGAAACCAGGGCGTGAAGAGGACTGCATTGAAAGGAAAGTTGGAATTTAATATACGCATGTATTTAAGTTAAGTGTCCTCAAGATTTCAAGAGTTTGTATATTCCATATGCTCAGCCTAGCCTTGCACTAATGAGCAGCCTTCAAAGCTTAAAGCACGAAACAATGCTACATTGCAAAATCATCTAGCTTTTTAATTCATTGCATTTATAATTAAAATATTTTGTCCAGAAGTTTACAAATTGTAGCACTCTCCAACCTACAATTAATGATGGAGTCAGATGTCTACTCAGTTGTTTCAACTGGGTGGTTTCTGCCTTACTAGTACAGAGTCCTTAATGAAGCTCAGTCAATATGCTCATGACTCAGCGACAAGAGTCTAGCTCTGGGAACTAGAAAGGAAGTGGCAAGTCCGCTATCAGCTAAATTTGTCGTAAGATATAGGCTGGCATTGAGAGAAATCTGTGTCTCAAAATCTGGAGTGCAATTTATTTAAATCATATAATGAAAGAATGAATTTGCATTTATATAGTGCCTTTCACCACCTCAGGACCTCAGCTTCACAGCCAATGAAGTACTTTTTGAAGTGCATTCACTGTTGTAATGCAGCCAGCAATTTGTGCACAGCAAGCTCCCACAAACACCAATGAGAAAAATGATCAATTAAACTGTTTTAATAGTGCTTGTGGAGGGATATTTGTTGGACAAGAAACCAAGAGAAAACACCTATTTTATTAGAATAGTGCCATGGGGTCCATTTATTGTCCACCTGATCCCAGTTTAATTCTCATTCAAAAACTGGCACCTCCAACAGTGCAATTCTCCCTCAATACTGCACTGGCGTGTCAACCAAGATTCTGTGTGCATGTCTCTGGAATGAGACTTGAACGTGCAATGTTCTGACTCAAGTGAGACTGCTACCAATGAGTCACGATTGATAGCTGCAATCAATCTGTGGTGTTCCACAGGGTGGGGGCAAATTTGTTAGGCCCATTAGTGGGTGCAGGGATTGCGATGCACAATTAGCCCATGCCCAGTTGAGTTGAGGCAGGTAGCATGCAAACTTGGTTCATCAACATGATTGTGAGATGCAGGCAACTGCAAAGCATGCTGCTGACTGGTGACACGCTCAGCAGGAGGCCCAGGTACATGCATGGCTAGAACGACATACAGTTAGCCTGCACTTCTTAAAGGCAGTCTGCCTCTTTTGAAGGGGAGGTACACTCAGGCTATACCAGCTGGTGGAACAGAAAGTCTTTGACGGAAGGAAGAAGACTGCCAATGCAGCATCAGGCCAGGGAGATGGATCCTAGGTTCTCTGATGCAGTGCTGGAATCCTCAGTCCAGGAGGTTGGGGAGGAGAGAGGTCATGTTTCCACATGAGGCCAGGAGGCCCTCAAGGCATACGCTGCAAAAGCAAAAGGTGCAGATAGCCAGGGAGGTGAAATCCTGGAGTCTGGCCCCAAGGACCAGGCTGCAGTATTGGAAAATGTCCCGTGATCACAGAGGAGTAGTCAAGGTCAGTGAAAACATTTTCAAATGACTTCTCCTACCCGCTGTACCATCAACTTCTCACTCTGCTCAATGCACCATTCACCCAACAATCAGGACTCATGCCTAACATTCAGATGCTCCAACTCACCCTCACACACTTACCAATGCTGCCAGCTTCACACCCACCTCTCACAGCTTCCACATACTTCCAGCTATTCAGCTATGGCAGGCACATCAGTCAAACACATTGTAACATGCTCACTGACACTCTTTCTCTTGCAGAGGACAAAACAGAAGAGAACAGCAGAGAATCAATGGGGACAGGCACATCTGTGTCATCTGAACTCTTCAGAGGAGATCGTGCTCTGCAATATAGGGCCAGCATTGGCTGAGGCTATTGCATCCTGCATCACTGAGAACATTCAGGATGATGGCATGTTCCTGCCTTTATGTAATGTCCTAGATCCCACTTCACCTTCATCCTATCTGGAATGAAGTACAAACTGCAGATGGTGTGGCCATGGACTTCTTGCTTTCCAGCGCATTCTCCTTCCCTCACCTCAACTCTCCCCATCTGGATTTTGCTTTCAGATACCCAAAAAGCTACCTGACCGGCCAACGTAGCCTCATCATGAAGGGCACAAGGAACAGTAGACGTCTAATAAAGAAGCACCATTGCTTGTACTGACACTCACAGCCACCAGCTCAGATATTGGCACTGTGCATATTTTAGAGGTTAAAATAGAGTTGAGTTACCAGCAGGCGTGGGCTGCAACTAGGCCAGGAGAAAGGATATAGCGCATGTGCCAGCTCACCAGATTGTGAGGTCACTGACTAGTTCTGCTACGGAGGATTCAAATGAGGACTTCAATTGGGTGGTGTACAGAAGAATGCTGATGGACATTCATACCAAGGTGGCAGGCTACATTGACAGGCCTACCACAGAGCTTGTTGTCACTGTCAAAGATCATGGAGGAATCCGGCTCTAACCTGGTGCATGGCTTTGTGCAGAGCTTAGAGCCCATCCTTTCCAGCGTGGTGGTGGTGACCAACCCCAATACAGCACTGGTGGACTCAGCTGTGTTGCAGCATCTGATGGCCAATGCTTTGGCTTCCATTGCAGCACAGGCAGAAGCAACGCAACATCTGAGTGCTACAGTGGAAGCTCAGACTGAGGCAATGCTTATTGGCATGCAAGTCCAGCTTGGAGCCTTGCAGGCTCAGACTGTTGTCATCATGGCTGTGGATACCAGTGCACACAGAGGCATGCAGGCTCTCACAGCAAGCCAGCAATCTGCGTTCCAGCAAAATACAAGGATTGCTCAAGAGCCGCCCCAAGGGAATGGCAGTGGCTGAGTGGAGCACGATCCTGGTGTCCTGTCTCAGGGTGGCATCATTCATGCTCCCAGCACTGCCACCAGTTCCCTTGCTGTTGCCTTTCAGCTAGCAAGCCCAGACTGCTGATGAGGTGGTGCAGTCCAAAGCCAGGCCCTCATGGCCCAGAGCATTTTGAGGACCACTTCTCAGGCCAGCTGCAGTTTCCCCCACTGAAAGTTAACCATGCTGCAGCCACTGGGGTAGCACTATGTAGGAATGCTAGGACAGGAAAAGGCACCCACAAGATAGACACCAGGGGAATGCACAAGGATGAATAGTCCAGTTAGTGAGTATTATTGTTGAGGAATAGATTTTTTGTGGTGTCTTTATTTCAGGAATTTAGCCAAGAAGACGCTGTGATGGTTCATATTTGAGGGGTGGAAAGGTGGGGAGCAACAGTGATGTGGTGATGAGATTTTAGGGGAACCAAAGCCCGAGTAGCTGGTCATGGACAGCAAAGGGCTCCAGGATACCTTCTCCCTTTCTCCTTCTCCTCCTCCTTCTCCTGAGGTGTCCTCCAAAGGCCTGGTCGCAAGGGCTGCACTCAGGAGGGAGAGGTTGTTCAGGATGCAGTAGACCACCAGGAATTTGGAGACATGCTCCAGCCAATACTGGAGGGCTGCCCCGAGCTGTCCAAGAAGCAGAACCATTGTTTCAGAACAATGATAGTTTGCGCCACGATGTTTCTGGTTGCAGCATGGCTGTCATTGTAGGCACTCTGTCCATACATGATAGGGTGATGGAGGGGAATCATGAGGCAACTGTAGAATGGGTAGCCCTTATCATCAAGCAGCCAGCTTCAGTTTTGTCGTGGTGGCTCAACTATGGCGGGTACAGCTGACTGCCGCAGAATGAAAGTGTTATGGCTACTGCCAAGATAGCGGCCATTCACTGACCAGATGTTTTGTGTATGTTGGATACCAACTACATGTTTAGTACGAAAGTCATAGGATTGTTATAGCACAGAAGGAGGCCATTTGGCCTGTCATGTATGCGAGCTCTCTGCAAGAGCACTTTAGCTTGTCCCACTCCCCTGCCATTTCCTCATCACCCTGCAAATATTTTCTTTTCAGGTGCTTATCCAATTCCTTTCTGCCTCTACAACCCTCTCAGGCAGTGCATTCCAGATTGTGACCACTCGCTGCGTAAAAATAATTTTCCTCATGTTACCGTTGCTTCTTTTGCCAATCACTTTAAATCTGTGACAAAAACAAGAAATGCTGGAATCACTCAGCAGGTCTGGCAGCATCTGTGGAAAGAGAAGCAGAGTTAACGTTTCGGGTCAGTGACCCTTCTTCGGAACCCGGAGTTCCGAAGAAGGGTCACTGACCCGAAACGTTAACTCTGCTTCTCTTTCCACAGATGCTGCCAGACCTGCTGAGTGATTCCAGCATTTCTTGTTTTTGTTTCAGATTTCCAGCATCCGCAGTATTTTGCTTTTACTTTAAATCTGTGTCCTCTGGTTTTCGACCATTCTGTGAATAGGAACAGCTTCTCTCTGTCTACTCTATCTAGACTGCTCATGATTTTGAACACCTCTATCAAATCTCCTCTCAACCTTCTCTTCTCTAAGAAGAACAGCCACAGCTTCTCCAATCTAACCTCATATCTGAAGTCCCCCATCCCTAGAACCATTCTTGTAAATCTTTTCTGCACTCTCTCTGAAGCTTTAACATCCTTCCTAAAGTGCAGTGCCCAGAATTGGACACAATACTCCAATTGAGGCTGAACCAGTGTTTTATAAAAGTTCATCATAACTTCCTTGTCTTAGTATTCTATGCTTCCATTTGTAAGGCCCAGGATCCCATATGCTTTTTTAACAACCTTCTGAACCTGCGCTGCCACCTTCTACAATTTGAGCACATATTCCCGGCCACCCCTCCCAGGTCTCTCTGTTCCTGCACTCCCTTTGGAACTATACCCTTCAGTTTATATTGCCTCTCCTCGTTCTTCCTACCAAAATAGATCACTCTGAGTTAAATTTCATCTGCCACGTGTCCGCCCATTCCACCAGCCTGTCAATGTCCTCTTGAAGTCTATCACTATCCTCCTCATAGTTCACTATTCTTCCAAGTTTTGTGTCAGTTGCAAAGTTTGAAATTGTGCTCTGCACTCTCAAGTCCAAGTCATTAATATATATCAAGAAAAGCAGTGACCCTTGTACCGACCCCAAGAAACACCATTGACTGCCTTCCTCCTGTCCAAAAAACAATCGTTCACCAACTACTCTCTGTTTCCTGTCAATCAGCCGACTTCGTATCCATACTGCCACTGTCCTTTTTATTCATGGGTTTTAACTTTGCTGACAAGCCCATTATGTTGCACTTTATCAAATGCCTTTTGGAAGTCCATATACAGCACATCAACTGCATTACCCTTCTCAATGTTATTACATCAAAAAACCCAATCAAATTAGTTCAACACGATTTACCTTTAACAAATCTGTGATGGCTTTCCTTACTTAATCTACAGTTGTCCAAATGACTATCAATTTTATCCCAGATTATGGTTTCCAAAAGCTTTCCCACACCAAGGTGAAACTGACTGACTGACCTATAGTTGCTGAGTTTATCCTCACACCCTTTTTTGAACAAGGGTGTAACATTTGCAATTCTCCAGTCCCTTGACACCATCCCCGTATCTAAGGAGGATTGGAAGATTATGGCCAGTACCTCTGCAATTTCCACCCTTATTTCCCTCAGTATTCTCCAATGCATCCCATCTGGTCCTGGTAACTTTATAACTTTAAGTACAGTCAGCCTTTCTTGCACCTCTTTTGAATTATTATCCCATCCTCCTCTTTCACTATGACTTTGGCAGCATCTTCTTCCTTGGTAAAGACAAATGCAAAGTACTCATTTAATACCTCAGCCATGCCCTCTGCCTCCATGCACAGGTCTCCTTTTTGTCCCTAATTGGTCCCATCCCTCCTCTTGGTAGGCCTTCCAGTTGCTGTACATGTCACCATTAATATGTCAGGCCCACATCAGTGAAAGTAAGCTTTCTGCTGCCAGGCCTTCAAGCTCCTCTGACCTCCTTGCCAAAGTCCAGTACCACTCCCATATAAATCCAAAAACTTTTCGAAGCTGCTCCCACAACACTGAACACAATATTTCCACTAAATCTACAGCAACAAAGGTTAGTCAAAAGCAAGAATATCCCATGCTGATCCCTTTAATTAACACTGGTGGGGGGGGGGGGGGTTCTTCGTGCAGCTGAATGCATGTTCAGCTGAGAGTGTTTAAAAGAGGGTGTTAATAGGTTGATAAATCTCTGGGACCTGATGTTCTACATCCCAGAGTGTTGAAAGAGGTAGCTATGGAGATAGTGGATGCATTGGTGATCATCTTCCAAAATTCTATAGATTCTGGAATGGTTCCTGCAGATTGGAAGGGAGCAAATGTCACCCCACTATTTAAGAAGGGAGGGAGAGAGAAAACAGGGAACTACAGACCTGTTAGACTTACATCAGTAGTAGGGAAAATATTAGAATCTATTCGAAAGGATGTGATAAATGGACACTTGGATAATAATGATTTGATTGGGCATAGTCAACATGGATTTATGAATGGGAAATCATGCTTGACAAACCTGTTGGAGTTTTGTGAGGATGTTACAAACAGAATTGATAAAGGGGAGTCAGTGGACGTAGTATACTTGGATTTTGAGAAGCTTTTGATGAAGTCCCCCACAGGAGGTTGGTTAGGAGGTAATATACTGGCATGGATTAAAGATTTACCGATTAGGCACACTACAGCCTGCCAGACTGAATATTGAGTTCAATAATTTCAGAGCATGACGGCCCCCCCAATTTACTTTTATTTTTAGTTATTTTTTTCTTTTTCCTTTTTAAATTTTTTTAAATGTTTATTTTATTTTATTTCATCTTAGTTTGTTTAGTTTGCTTACCCACTTTTTTTTTCATGTTTGTACTTGCGGCTGTTCAATTTTCAGTCCGTTAACACCCTATCTGTCCTAATGCTTTGTCTTTCAACACACCATTAACATATTGTTGGCCTTTGCTCCACGACCTTCTGGTCAGCTATTCTGTGACCTTTGTTATCTCTTTCCCCACCCCAGCTTTACTTGCTTATAACCTTTTACATTTCTAATATTTGCCAGTTCAGAAGAAGGGTCACTGACCTGAAACGTTAACTCTGCTTCTCTCTCCACAGATGCTGCCAGACCTGTTGAGTATTTCCAGCATTTCTTGTCAATTGTATAGAACCTTGGTTAGACTGCACCTGGAGTACTGTGTGCTGTTTTGGTCCCCTTATCTTAGGAAGGATCTTGTTGCCATAGAGGGAGTGCAACGAATGTTCACCAGACTTGTTCCTGTGATGGCAGGACTGTCCTATGAAGAGAGATTGAGAAATTGGACCTGTATTCTCTGGAGTTTCAAAGAATGAGAGTTGATCTCTTTGAAACCTACAAAATACTTAAAGGGGTAGACAGGGTAGATGCAGGTAAGATGTTTCCCCTGGTTGGGGAGTCTGGAACCAGGGGACACAATTTCAAAATAAGGGGGAAGCCACTTAGGACAGAGCTGAGGAGAAATATCTCTACTCAGAGGGTTGTGAATCTTTGGAATTCTCTACCGCAGAGAGCTGTGGAAGCTCAGTCATTGAGTATGTTTAAAGCAGATATTGACAGATTTCAAAATACCAGTGACATAAAAGGATATGGGGAGAGTATAGGGAAAAAGGCATTGAAGTGGATGATCAGCCATGATTGTATTGAATGGCGGAGCAGGCTCGATGGACTGAATGGCCTACTCCTGTTCCTATGTTCCTGCAAGGTGAAAAATGGCAGTTTTGTACCAAATTAGGGTTAGATGCTGTTTGATGTCACGATTTACCCACTCTGCATACTTCTGGTGCATGCATGGCACGCCCAAGCTAGTGCCCTTACAATCAAGGTATGCCACGAAGGCTGAGTCAGAAGTGGCCAGAAGTGCTTCATCTGCCATTTTATGAGCTGCAGACTTCTGTAGTTCTGGCACCAGCGGTATTGCAGAGCCAAATTTTGTGGCTGTGAGATCAAGACCTAATGCTGTCTTCAGGTGGTTTGGTGTTGCAGACTGAAGGGTAATTGGACCAGGTGTTGAGCCATAATTCAATCAACATTTTAAAGTCACACATTCAGGCCATATCTTTATATATTTTCAAAAATATTCTATTATTATTTGCATTTAAATAGTATTACATATGGCAATTTGAGAAGCAGAGTCGAATTAGTTATAGGAGTTTCTTTTCATTTGAGGGAGAGGAACTAGGAGATGCAAAACTCAGTTGTCGTGTCACTATGTCTAATTAGAGCAAAACAAATTTATACAGACAGCTTCCATTGTAAATGTGGACTGAGGAATTTATAATGGGAAAATGTTGATACAGTAGTATGACAGAAAAAACAGAAACATGATAACAGGAAGTCCATGCAGACCTAAGATTTTTCGTATATGATGGAGTTACTGCGCTATAACTCATGTTTCTGATATTCGCAATTTTCAGTTTCAAGTATAATGAATATAATACTTCAACTGCATATGCCATCTCACCCTGAAATATTTCAAAGCACTTCACACATTGTAGTGACTTTTGAAGTGCAGTGCTTGTTGTTATGCAGGCAAATATGACAGCCATTCTGTGCCAGCAACATTGCACAACCGGTAATTAGATGTATGACCAGTTAACTTGGATTATTGATTGATAATATTTGTTAAGGGAGGAATATTTGCCAGGTCACAGGAAGAGCTCCATGCTCCTTTTCAGGTAGTACCATGGCATCTCTAACATCCACCTGAATCACTGAAAAAGGAAGATTGGGCTGCTTTTAGCACCAATAGATGATGCCCTTTTATGATTGATGCATCGTGGATATGCAATTAAATTGTTGTCTTTCAATTCACTGCCACCCCTGTGTTCTCCTACTTATGAATTTTACTGATGCTTGGTATTTTTTGAAATACATATGACACAGATGGCACACCAAGATGGCTCCTTTTAACAAAACTGATTTGCATTTACATGATGCCTTTAATGTAGGAAATGTTCTAAAGCCCTTTATAGAGTTAGGAGAGATGATGAAATGCATCATCAAGTAGTTAAGTTTTAAGGAAGCTTTTAAGGCTGGGGAGAGAGGGAGCAATGTGAAATGTTTTAGGGTATTTGTTCTATGGAGTAGAACCAAGATTATTAAAAGCTATGTCTCTGATGATAGTACGAAGGTAGGAAACAAATGTTCAGGAGCCCAGAGTCAGTCGACCAAAGGGCATGAGTGGAGGTTTGTCTGAAAAAGTCCAGAGGTAAAGTAGGGCAAGGTCATGCAGAACTTTGTAATTAAGGATCAGTATTTTGACTTTGATGTTTTGGGTGTGGAGGGTGGTGGCGGGCATGAGATGGGTGAGCAGAACATCGCACAGTTTTAGGCAAGTCACAGTTTCTGAATTTTAGAGCTTGATAGACCAGCAAAGCAGGCAATGGAAAAGTCAGATCTTGAGGGACTGAAATCATAGAACAAAGTTTTGCTGCTAGTTGAAAAAGTGGAAGTGGAAGAGGAGTAAATGGTTTTGATGATGGTTCGGATATGGTGACTGGAGCTCAGTTCTGGATCAAACAGGCCTCCAAGGTTATGCAGCATCTGATCAGCCAGACTGAGAAGTCAGGGAGATGGATGGAATGAGAGGCAAGGCTATGGAATTTTTGATGGAATCGAATCTGATGACATTCCTCTTCCCATTGTTCAGTTGGAAAACGTCCTGGCTCAATCATAACTAGATATCAAAAGGACACTTCAACAGCTCAGAGGAGGATGTGAGTCAGGGGAAGTAGTGAAGAGATAGAGCTGGGTATCATTGGCACACACAGGGATCCCATACTAAAGATGATGTTACCAAGGAGCAATATAAAAACACAGAAAAGAAATGGGCCAAGGATGGAGCCTTGGAGAACACCAGAGGGGTGAAGAAGAATAGCCATAGTTGGAGATGGTTTGGCTGCAATGGGAGAGATAGGACTGCAACCAGTGAAGATAATCTGCTAAGGCGGTGCATGGAGGAGAGGCAGAGTAAGATTGCATAATTGACAATCCAAACACAGCAGGGAAATGAAGGAGAACCAGAAGCGATGGCATGCTTCATGGGTGGCACAGTGGTGCAGTGGTTAGCACTGCAGTCTTACAGCTCCAGCGACCCGAGTTTGGTTCTGGGTACTGCCTGTGCGGAGTTTGCAAGTTCTCCCTGTGATCATGTGGGTTTCTGCCGTGTGCTCCGGTTTCCTCCCACAGCCAAAGACTGCAGGTTGATAGGTAAATTGGCCATTGTAAATTGCCCCTAGTGTAGGTAGGTGGTGGGAATGTGGTAGGGAATATGGGATTAATGTAGGATTAGTATAAATGTGTAGTTGTTGGTCGGCACACACTCGGTGGGCCAAAGGGCCTGTTTCAGTGCTGTATCTCTCTATGACTATGACTCTATGCTGTAGGCATTGTCATAGAGAATATTGTTGATTATTTAAATTGAAATGGTTTCAGTGCTGTTGAGCAGGGTGAAACCCTGACTTAAGGATTTGGAACCAAGAGTCATTTAAAAGATAGTCATAAAGCTGGAAGACAGACACAAGGGTTGAGAAGAGGAAAGGGAGGTTCAAGATGGAAGCAGTAGTTGGAAAGGATGGGGATGTCAAGGGTGGGTATGTTCAACAGGGTGGTGATAATAGAAATTTGAAAGGGAGAAGAAAGGCATCTAAGCAATTGAAGCCTTCAGCAATGTCACTGGGGAAGGAATGGTAATTGAGTGATCAAGAGTTGATGGGTCAAGGATTCCGGGAACTGGATGTGGGTGTTGTGAAAGAGATGGATTTAGAGAGGAGGAGCAGTTCTAGTGATCAGCTGTTGGGTCTAGAATGATGGAGTGATTGTGAGATCAAGCACAGTGGGCAGAGGATGATTGCTGAACTAGCTACATAGATCATCTCAATCTTTGGGACAAAGAAGTCAATAAATTCGTTATATTCAGTCTCAGAGATGGAGGAGCAAGGCGAGGTGCTTAATTGTTTACAAGGAGTCTAGGGTTCTGTGCTCACTCCAGGGATGATCCTTTGTAATAAAATTTGGCAGTAGGCAGTTTTGCTTGATATGGTCAAATAAGACCTGTCAGTGAACAAGGAGGCCTGCCATCTGCCAGCTGTACTAAGATCTGCATACCTAAGACCATAAGGTTCAAAGGTAGAAACTGCACCAAAGGATAGGAGACTATCAGCAACTTGGTGAGGACAAAAGCACTGAAGGTAGAATCAAGGGAACTTTTGAGCATGTCAGCGTTGTCATGGAAGGTAGAAGGAGACTCGAGATGTCAACAGTCTCATCCAAGAGAAAGTTGGGGATGGTGAGGCTTTGTTTACAGGAGAACAAATGTTTTGTAGGGTTCTACAAGGTAGGCTGGTGGTGGATAGCCTGTGAGGTGGAGTTGGTTGGGCAAATGAAAAAGCAAAAAAAGATGGGGGAGTGGGCAGTTACATTAGATAGATTAACCCCTGGAAATTAACTAGGCATGGAGCTCCGTAATATCCAATTTGTATTTTTGATTATTGTGCTGAAGTTTTCTTTGGAGCTATGCCTGATTCCTATAGGTTATCATGTATTTCTACTTTGTAAACTCTGTTGCCCCATCCCCATCAATTAAGTTTGACTCCTAGATGTTTAGCCATGTACTTCATCGAGGGATCTCTGTACATTAAATTGAACTGGTCAGCAGTATGTGCATAATGATCTGGCTCTTCAATTTAAAATTCTGTGGTCTCACCACCCCAATAGTCATCTCATTTCTGCTCTTCTTCCAGAAAAACTGTAATGTCACAACTTAGGAAATAGAAAACAGAAGATTTCCAGTAACTTCATTATTACAGGCCCTGTTGTTACAGACACTGCTGTTCATGACTAACCTTTTCACTGGTAATGTGAAAATGATGTTCTGCCAGCCCCACAAGTTTATAATGAGGATGTTTGGTAGTGAAATGTTGTGAGAGGAGTGAGGGAACTCACACTACTAGTTAAAGTTACACATGGAGATTTAATGCTATTAAAATCGGATTGAATTCTCCTGGAGCTCTACTCAGTCATACTTTAATAATTTTATTAAAATATGTAGTCTTCATCCGGTAAGTCATCGACCTCCAACTTTCTTCTAGAGTTGGTTACTTATAGTTAGCAGCAGTTTCATGCATGCCGGAAGCACATTGGTATCTTGCCAAATTGGCTGATCTTCACTTCCAAAAGCATTTAATTGGTTGCAAAGTGCTTTGGATGGCCTAGGTTGTGAAAGGCACTGATAAATGCAAGTCGCTTGTTCATTCTTAAGGTGTGAACTTGAGCAGCCATTGTCAGCAGGCCATTCACCTGTTGGTGAGAGAGTACTGTAGGTCAGCCTGACCCTGTCACTTATATAACATCACATCAATACACATTCACTTCTGCTGGATAACCATCCAGAGTGGGAAGTCAGGCTAACTTCCTTTCCCATCCTGTTCAGTGATGTTTGAAGCCATTTGTCATGTCCTTACCACTGCTGTGCTGAGAATGTTTTTATTTTGAATTATTATTTATTTATTATAATTTTTGATGCTATCATTGCCAATTTTCTCCACCAGTTATTCTCCTTCCTTCCCAAATGCCTAAGGTAGTGATCCAAATTTAAGTATAGTTCCACAAGCATCTGGTGTCCTCTTGGGCCTCGTGGCCATCCAGCCTAGCTAGCTAGTATCAGCAATCTATTTAGCTGTAAGAAGCATTACAGCCCTGCCCGAACATGTAGCATCTAATGCCTGCAGGAATGCCCTCCAGCATGCTTTACTCAATAGTGATCAAGAGCAGAAACCCTAACCAATCCCCCCTTTTTAACGAAGATCATGGCCAAGATTGTTTAATTCTACACAGATTGGTGAAGGAACCTTGGCCCTATTTAGCCTGAATGGTTCCCCTATCACTGGGGAATGATATCCTTCAGAAAAGAGGTATTTGTTTTTCCTCCACTCACTATTTTAATGACTTTCTCATAATTCAGTTGTTAACTGCACCAGCCACGATATTATTGACTTGTATGGACCTGGATGGTCTTCAGTTTGATATCTGGTCAATGCTGAATTAAAAATGGGATATTACAATTAACCTGGGTGTCCCTGGGGTAGGGAGAGGAAAGAAATACACAACAAAGATTCTTGCTCCTGATAATTACCCAAGGATTCCTGTTGAAATGTACATGTCTGTGGCTATAAATTAGACACAGCTGTGATGGCCAGTATAGTTGAACAGCCTATTGATACTCACTACAAAATGACCATTTGGTCAAGTTACCAGACAGGCTGCCAGTGGCTGTGAATCTCACCCAAGGATAAATTGCTGCTTTCAGGAAAGTCTTTGTTGCTATCACTTCCAAATTCATAGTGGGAACCAAGTGTTTGTGCCATTGTCTCTCTCCATGCTCTTTTTCAATCCAGTGGTGTGGGTTGCATGAGAACAACATTACGTGGCACTGCGCTTCATTCCATTTTTCCTTTCTTTTGCTTGCTGGTGTAGTAGGGACTTAGAGAGCTTTCCTGCTACCTCATGTCACTGACCTTCAATACACCAATACAGGAGCCACCTAAACTAACATGCTGCAATGCTAGAAAGGAGGGTCACAACATTCAAAGCAGATAAAATAACATGCTCTGGAATCCCTGGGAGGCAGCATTGATTTGAGCCTGTATTAGCATGAGCTTAGCCAAAAGCTGCTGAACCATCTGTGTGCTCAGAGTAATTTGCATATGAGATTGGAAAGGGGGAAAACAAGCATTATTTGGAACAGGAAAAGGGCATTTGGCCAACAAGTCCATCCTTTTTTTAAAGATTGACATCACCGACCTACTTCTCTCCATATCCCTCAATCCTGACTCTGTCCATAAATGTATCTAATTATCTCATTAACCCAGTTACATTGTCTTCTTCAGTGGCCTTCCCTGATCACAATTCCATGACTCTATTGTCCTTTGGGTGTAAAAAGTTGTGTTTGACTTTCTTTTGTTTCACTGCAGTTGTTCTTCTGCTACAATATATTATGATAATTAACAGGTTAAGTTTGTGGGAAACAATATATAAGGTGTGCCCTGATGCAGAGTCGCATTGAGTCCACCTTGATGCATAGGTAGGTGATGTCAATCTTTAAAAAAAGGATAATCCTGGAGGTGATTTTGAAGTACGGCTATGATGTTGCTGTGTACTGTGTTGCATTTGCCCGTTGATTCAGTTCTGATTAGGTTTTTAAGTACAGCCATAGCTTTGTGAGTTGACGTGTTCAGATAGGGTGAAGCAAGTCCTCTTGTGCTGCTGTACATCTTGTTTATAGAGAATGTTGCCAGGGTTATGGCCAATCACTGGCAGAAGGCCAGGAGCTACGGTCAGAGTTCTAAAAATGTTGCCTAATTCAGCTTCAATGAAACAAGATTTTGTTGGACTGGTCTATTTTCCATGGGCTGGGAACCCAGATTGTTTGGGTTGGAGAGGGATGGGGATGGGCGTTCCTATTGCCAAAAGATTTAGTATCCTTTTCATCAATGAATTTTGGACCTGATTTCTCTTATCCTTAACTTTCTCATATATATCTTACTGTCCTCTGGCAAGGGAACCACTTGGATTAAATTTGACCCTCCCCTGAATAATCTTGAAAGAAAAGGGAAAATGATCTTTTGATTTTGTCACTCACGACTTGGTAAAAATGTGGTCCCCTCTAGTGTCAGAATATCCAGGCAGTCAGTTAGGCCACTGTTTCAGATGGTTGAGACAAATTAATGTGATTTTTTTGTTGTTGTTATTAAAATATTTAAAAACTGCATGAAAAATGTATAATTTTATGAGGAAAGTGGAGTGATTCTGAACAGGCATAGAACATAACATGTGATAATTACTGGCCACTGAGGTTTCAGTCAAGCTCTCCATTTTCCCTGGTGGCAGAAATTTCTAGCAGGCTTTTTCTGTTGAGCAGTCAAAACGTTCAAGCGCAAAACTTCTGTTGCTGCATTTGCAAAGTTCAGATCAAGATAAAAAAATTTAAAATCCCCAAGGCTTTTTCTTCCTTCTCTTTGATATGTTGCGTTAGGTCATACAGTAATTATAGCAATGTACACCCTATACACATTTTTTTGTGATTGTATATTCCATGTATGGATGCAACTACCCACCCAATTCTCAGTCGGCTTTTGAGATTTGGGGTTGAATTTTACTGGCGTGCCACAAAACACGGCGGTGGCACACTCCGATCTTGGCAGCTGGCCCGCACTGAGTAGCTGTCACTGAGCCTTTGCGATATTTTGTGCAGGGGCTCATTTAAATAGAGGGGGCAGAGTGGCCATCCCCGATGACATGGAGGGCGGCTGCTCTGTCCATGGCAATGGCATCCGGTGACACCACGCAGGCATTGGTGCCATTTTTAAAGGGCTTCAAGCCCTTCAGTAGCATTTGAATTTTTAAAGAGACATTAATTTTACAGTGTGTGTAAAATGCTAAATGAAAGCTGGGATCCCCTCTCCCACCCCCCCAATGTTTGTTTTTGAGCCAATCTCACCAAAATAAACTTTATTCCCAACCTGAACTTTTCCCCCCGATTTTCGTTATCTTTGCCCTTCAACCCCTTCCCAGCATCCCGTCAGCCAATACAAAGTGTTTTCCTCACTCCTCCCCCTCCCCATCAGTGTCACGTGGGATGGCCCGGGACAAGGTAAGTTAATTTGCATGTTTTGAACTTCATTTTAATATTAAAATGAAGGATTTGCTGCCGAGGCTGCACCGAGGCCTCGCCGCTGGTAAAATGCGGTGGGGCCTTCTCGGTGTTGGAGGTCGTGGCGGGCTTCTCCTGGAATAATTTTCTGGGCCCCCTCTCCACGACCCCCGATGCCGGAGGGCCAGTAATTTGTAATGGTGTATAATTCGAAACGAGTAAGCTATGTGCAAGCTTTGATGCCAAGCAGGAAGTTGAAAGTGGGAAACCTCAGTAGCAAGGAGGCACTGAAACATCTGCCAGAATCTTAGCCATCAACAAGAGTGGTTGGGTCCAATGGCTGCTCCTCATCAATAATGTGGGTAAGCGTAAACCTGTTCACATGCACCTGGGGATTTGCAGCCAAGAGCCTGCGATCAGATCCTGATTTGATTCATTGTGATGGTTGTAACTTGTGTGATTATCCAAAAATCTTTTGTGTTATGAGTACTTTTGTTTTTTAAAAGCAAGTTGACCTGTTAAAGTACAAGTACTTATCTTTAGTCTTGGGTGGATTTTATGCTGCTCCTGAAGAAGGACCTCAGTCAGGGTTTGAACTGGGCAGTCCAGTTTTGGAGATGGTTTTGTCTCATAAGCACAACCAAGCAGTATTATTAGTTTTTTCATCCCTGTATCAAAGTAAAATACTTCAGTCTATGTACAGTGAGATCTCCCTAGCAATCTAGTTTTGGATATCATTTACATGATGATTGCAGTTTAACTGATACTGCAGTATCTATTGGGCAAAATATCCAATCACAACCCTTGATTCCCATGTGAAGCCCTGTCCTCGTTCATTTTAAGCTGTGTAAATGGTGGCAGTCATATCCCAAACCAGGGATACTGAGGTCTATTATGCACCCTAACCATTGATTTGGCTGAGATTAATCACCCCAGTAAAACTTGTCAATTGTTATTAAAAATCTTGCATGAGTGCTGTATCTTCTAAATGTTTAGTAAATTGTCTCAATAATTTAAAAATAAACTGCAACCAAGAATAACCACCTCCACTAGTACTGAACATGTGCAATATTTGCAATACAGGAGATTTTTATAAATATATTTTTATTTTATTGTGGCTTTGAAGAAAAACTGGTCCATATGGTGTGTCTTTAAAAGCTTGAAAATGTCAATGTAACTGAATACAGGAAGCGATGCGTGTTTGACCTGCATTTGTTTAGTAAATAAAGCCTCCAGTGTACCATGGAGACAAAAAGTAATATGCATGTCTTGCAGAGGTTAATATAGATGAGAAAGTGAGCCACGTATTGATGGATGTTGATTTAGCAGCCATTTTCCTTTCTTCACTACACTGTTGTTGCTGGGTGAAAGTGGCAGATGCTGGAAATGGAAATCCTTTCCATGTTGCAGTAGATCATTGTAGTTATCATACAATTGAACTCCAAATATGAAGCATGGTTGGCTAATGGGTGCTCCCATTGAAGAAGATAGTAGCCATACATTGATTGGGAGAGTTGAGGATGAACATTGGAAGTGGAAAGAAAGGCAAACCAATATGCAAGTGTCTACATCTGTACTCATTGTGAGAAGTCTTGCATGTGGCGTACATTTCTTGTGAACGCACTTTACAAATGTCACAATTTTCTAACGTTGCTTTGGTGGTAGGGTTTTGTAATCCCAAAACCCAGCCTCAACATATCAACATTTTATATGGCAAAAAGCTATGTCAACATTTTTAATAATGGAAAAAGCCAATCAACTTGTCACTAGGTGGCACTGCTACACCTTGCTCCTTACATTGTCTACCTGCTCATATACTTATTAATAATCGATCTTCCCTATCATTCTCCCTGTTTATTTTTAACCCCACCACACCCCACTGGCTCAGGCAGTCTTGCTGCTGCTCTTCTGTTCCTGGCTGCACTTGCCTTTGGCCCAGCAGTATTTGGCTCTTCCCCCTCTCCTGCTCTCAAATGTTATTAAATCACACACAGCTATTCTTGAGTTTTAAAAGCACAGTTGTTATATTTCTTGAGTCAGCCTTCTGTCCCTACCCTAAATTCCAACGGCAGGTTCCATGCAATTGCCACCTTTCCGGTGATTTTAATGCTTTGGCTTCATCCCCTACAGCCTGCTGTTCTCTGCTTTCTTTGTGGACCTGGAGACAAATGTACAACAACTCCACTTCAGTTCTTTTTACTGACTTCCCAAGTGTTATGTTTGTTCATTCTGCCTTCCATTAGTGCCATTAGAGAGTCCATTCCACGGGGGTTCATAAGGCATGCCAAGCAATATAAAAACAGTGTAATTTGAATGAAGCATATACCCATATTTGTCCCACCAATATATTACTTCACTGGTCCCTGTTTCTCTGTTAATCTTTTACTTTGCTAGTGTCCACTGCAGTATTAATTTATTAATTCACCATTGCTCACTGCCGTGTGAATTTATTAGTTCACTGGTGTTTGATGCTGTATTAATTTATCGAATTGCTGATATCTCTGCTATTCTGTGAATATATCAATATACTGATGCCCACTGTTCTATTGATTTATTCATTCACTTGTGCCCCACTGCTGTATTAATTTACTGGTGCATACTGCTTTCAAATTTATTATTGTTTCTAAAGTTATGGCCACTGCTTTAGAGTCATAGAGTCACAGAGTTATACAGCACAGAAACAGGCCCTTCGGCCCATTGCATCTGTGCCGGCCATCAAGCACCTATCTGTTCTAATCTCATTTTCCAGCATGTGGCCCATAGCCTTGTATGCTATGGCGTTTCAAGTTCTCATCTAAATACTTCTTAAATGTTGTGAGGGTTTCTGCCTCTACCAACCCATCAGGCAGTCTGTTCCAGATTCCAACCACCCTCTGGGTGAAATTCTTTTCCCTCAAATCCCCTCTAAACCTCCTGCCCCTTACCTTAAATCTATCCCCCCTAGTTATTGATCCCTCTGCTAAGGGAAAAAGTTTCTTCCTATCTATCCTATCAATGCCCCTCATAATTTTGTATACCTCAATCAGGTCCGCCCTCAGCCTTCTCTGCTTTAAGGAAAACAACCCTAGCCTATCCAGTCTCTCTTCATAGCTGAAATTATGCAGCACAGGCAACATCCTGGTGAATCTCCTCTGCACACTCTCCAGTGGAATCACATCCTTTCTATAGTGCGGTGCTCAGAACTGTACACAGTACTCCAGCTACGGCCTAACTAGCGTTTTATACAGCTCCTTCATAACCTCCCTGCTGTTATATTCTATGCCTCGGCTAATAAAGGCCAGTATCCCATATGCCTTCCTAACCAACTTATCTACCTGTGCTGCTGCCTTCAGTGATCTATGGACAAGTACACCAAGGTCCATCTGACCTTCTGTACTTCCTACGGTCCTACCATCTATTGTATATTCCCTTGCCTTGTTAGTCCTCCCAAAATGCATCACCTCACACTTCTCAGGATTAAATTCCATTTGCCATTGCTCCGCCTATCTTACCATCCCATCTATATCGTCCTGTAATCTAAGGCTTTCTCCTCATTATTCACGACACCACCAATTTTCATGTCATCTGCAAACTTACTGATCATACCTCCTATATTCACATCTAAATCATTAATGTACACTACAAACAGCAAGGGTCCCAGCACCGATCCCTATGGGACACCACTGGTCACAGGCTTTCACTCGCAAAAACAACCCTCAACCATCACACTCTGTCTCCGGCCACTAAGCCAATTTTGGATCCAATTTGCCAAATTGCTTTATTAATGTATTAATTCACTGGTGCCTGCTTAATTGTGTTACAATGTTCATTCATAGTTCTTGTAATTCTGACTGAGTGGGCATGCATGTTGTTTTGCTATTCGTTATTTTGTCATAATTTATCTTCTCCATTTTAATCCACTAATTTTTAATCTCCATATCATCTAAGTACCAGCTTCTGTTGTCCACGGTGTTAGGCTCTGCCATCATCCTATTCTCTTGGGACATTGGGATAAAACTTGTCGAGATTGTATAGACCTTAGCTTCCCATGTGCAATGCCACAGGAGATCAATTAGTATATTTTATAACTTGCATGCCACTAGGACCTGTGTGCATTACACCTTTGTGCATCACACTTGGGCATCATTCCTTTTACATGCAAATTTTTTTGTCATACTTTGAATCAAGTTTCATATTCATAAAACAGCAACAAGTCACCACCAAACACATTGGGAATATAAGAATTAGAAATTACCAAACAGGAATGAAACGACCTGCATCAAATCCCAAAAAATATAACTTTAAAAATGGGCAGTCTGTAACAGTTACTAGTGAACACAAAAAGAAACTGGATTCATCAAAAAGTTTGTGAACTTGGTTTGAGCTGCCATCTTGAATAACCTTTATAAATTTCAAGCTTGATTCCTGATCCAGACTATTGTCTTTTAGAGGCATCAAGAGACAATGGGAGCAGAGAAAAGAATGGGAACAATGAAGGAAACTAATGGCCAGCTGGATTCCATTTCCACCTCGGGTGATTGTTATCAAAGAGATTGTGGGTTTAAAACAGGGATGGGACCTCTTTTCAGCTCCCTGCAGATTTAGTTTTGCTTTCTGAAGAGGGAGTGGAGGAATTAACTTTAACAGAAACTTTGTACAGACTTGGTGCAAATTTGAAAACAAGGCTAGTCTGAGATTGTTAATATTGTTTTGCCCAAAGCAAGAATCAGATCCCTTGATCAACAGACCAATTGGTGTAATCGCCGTGCAGGATCATCTCTAATCTACGTTTTTTGAACAGACACAGAATTAACCGAAACTGTTGGCACATCTCTTTTAAAGAGATACAGATACTGTCTGAAATAGCTAATGTGCTTAATACATTATAAGTGGTGCCTTTGTAATTAACTCCTATGTTACTGGCAGATGGTCAGCACCATTTGCCCGATAAAGGGCAAAGAGTAGGCAGTATGTGCACAGTACTTGCAAAGACCATCCCAAAAGTGAAAGTGAGGCTTATCGGTCTAGAATTTGATATTTATTCTCTATCTTCTTTGAACAATGGGAATCACGGTTGCTATTTTCCAATCCTTTGAGATTTTGCCCAAGTCAAGAGAACTCTGAAAAATATCTGCAAGTAGACTCACTGTCATTTGAGCCAATTCCTTCAGAATGCTGAGGTGAAACTTATCACACTCAAGAGCCTTACGTAACTTGAGCTTTAACAACCTCTTGAATATGTCCATTCTTGCAATTTTTAACATTTTTCAGCCTGCATTCATGTTTAAATTGCTCATTTCCTGAAAATTAAAACATTTGTATGCAAACATTAAAACTAGGGAGTTAACTTGCAGGGTTGTGTGTGTTTTACGAAGGACTGGGAAAGTAAGGCAGTTGGTGTGGTAGATTTATTTGTTAGCGAGGGACCAGTTACCATTGGATGCTCTAAGTGGTACTGAGTCTCTTTAGTTAGATTACGAGGACAGTACAGGGACAATAAAAGTTAGTAACCCGAGCTTCTAAAGCCACCAAATAATCAAACGGAGATTGAGACGGTTGTCAGGAAGCCAGTAAAACAAATGAGTACCAAGTCTAGTAATCTCGGGGGATTTGAATCTTCCTCACATTGATTGGAGTGCACACAATGGGGACAGTCTGCATGTGTGCATGCATTTATTGAAATTGTGAAGGTTTTGTATGTTTTCTCTTTCTCCCTATTGTCTTTTACTTTTTTTTTTAATAAGCTCGACTGGTCTTACTCTTTTCTTCTGCCCCTGATCTACTTCCCTTTGAAATTATTGCACATCTTTTTCTTCCATTATTTCCTCCCATTTTACCATTCCCATGCCTTCCCTCAAAAACAGCTTGTTTAAAATGTAGCTTTTTAATTGGCTTCCTATTGTTCTCTACTCTGATTTCTACCCAGAGTATCAGAATATTATGATCACTAGATCCCAAATGTTTCCTTAATTTTACTTTGCTTATTGTTCCCTTGTCATTCATTAGCACTAAATCCAATATTGCATTCCCCTGTGCAGGTTCCTTAGTGTACTGTTTTACAAACAAGTCCTGCACAATTTCAACAAATGTGCGCACACATGCAGACTGTCCCCATTGTGCACTTCAGTCAATATGAGGAAGATTGAAATCCCTCATGATTACTAGACCTGGCTCTCAGCTGTTTTACCAGCATCCTGACAGCTGTCTCAGTCTCCCTTTGATTATCTAGTGGCTTTATTGTATTCCTGTTACTAACTTTTTCCTTTACTGTTCTCTCATTCTATCCAAAGAAATTCAGTACCACTTCCAGCATCCAAATGTAACTAGTTCTTCTCAAACAAATAATGTCACCACACTACCTGCCTTAGCTTCCCAGTCCTTCTGAAAACATACACAACCCTGCAAGTTTACTCTCCAATTTTAAGTCTTGCTGTGTTATTGCAGCCACTTTTCCTGTTCATTGTACTGCCACAGCTCCAGCTATCTCTATGATTTTTTTAAATTCTGATTTTGTGTCCTAAGTCACTTTTGACCTGTCACTGTTTAACCTCCGCCTGCTCTCCTACTCCCGACTCCGTCCCCACCAATTTCTTCACTTCTCCAGTGCAGTTACAGCTCAGGCAACTCCCCAAGTAGAGTCATAGAGTAATTTATGGTATAGAAGGAAGCCATTCAGCCCATCGAGTCCATGCTGGCTCTCCGCAGAGCAGTCCAGTCAGTTCCATTCCCCCGCTCAATCCCCAGAGCCCTGCATGTTTATTTCCTTCAAATGCCCATCCAATTTTCTTTTGAAATCATTGATTGTCTCCACTTCTACCATCCTTGTAGGCAGCGAGTTCCAGGTCATCACCACTTGCTGTGTAAAAAAAGTTCTTCCTCACTTTCCCCCTGCATGCCTTACCCAAAACCTTCAATCTGGATCCCCTAGTCCTTGTAACATCATTAATGGGGACAGTTTTTTCCTTGTCTAAATTATCTAAGCCTGTCATAATCTTGTACACTTCTATCAAATCTCCCCTCAATCTCCTTTGCTCCAGGGAGAACAGCCCCAGTTTTTCTGATTTAACCTTGTAATTAAATTCCTCGTCCCTGGAACCATTCTGGTACATCTCCTTCACATTCTCTCAAGGACCTTCTCATCCTTCCTAAAGTGTGGTGACCAGAACTGGACACAGTACTCTAGTTGGGGTCTAACCAGAGCCATAGAAAGGTTTAGCATTGCTTCCCTGCTTTTGTAATCCATGGCTGAATTTTATGCCGCCCCAGCAGGTTGGATGATGGCATGGGGGCACCATAAAATTGAGCAGGAGGCTCTGGGAGGCCTACCCGCCCCACTTCCCCCTCTGGCCAGGTTTACGGCATCGGGCAGGGTGTGGGAAACAGCCCGCCCGCCTGAGGCCACTTAACGGCCATTTAAGGGCCCTCGCTCACCTCCATGGGTATTTTACCCATGGCAAGCAGGCATGCTGGGGACGTGAAAGGCTGCCCAGCGTTAGCTGCTGGCCTTTCCGCGCCCCAAGGTGGGGGGGGCATGGCAATCAGGCACAGGGTGCCCGATTGAGGGCCGCCCCTGCCTGCCAAGGACCCGAGACCCAAGCCGCCCCCTCCCCCCAAACGACCACTCCAGCCTCACCAAGGAAGGACCGATACCCCTGGTGAGGCAACCCCTACTTACCTTCCCTCCAGGGTTCCTGGTGTCGGCTGGGCTGCAGTCCCAGCAGTGGCCACCGCTCCTGGTGGCGCTGCTGGGACTAAGAGTTGCCGGCCCGCTGATTGGCTGGCAGCTCACTGAGGCAGGACCTCCTCCCTCAAGTGGGTGGAAGTCCCGCCTCGGGGCAATTAAAGCCTGGGGACCCATAAAATATGGAACCGATCCCCAGGCTAGGCGGGAGCGGGTACGCCACTAACTTTCACGTCGGTGGCGAATTTCCATCCGCCTAAGGTAAATTCCAGCCCATGTCTCTATTTATGAAGCCCAAGATCCCATATGCTTTGCTAACCACTCTCAATATGTCCTGCCACCTTCAAAGATTGGTGCACATGCACCTCCAGGCCCCTCTGTTCCTGCACACTCTTTAGAACTGTGTCATTTAGTATATATTGCCTCACCCTATCCCTTCTGCCAAAATGCATTGCCTCACACTTCCACCTGCCACTTGTCTGCCCATTCTGCTAGCCTATCTATGTCCTGTTGCAGGCAGTTAGTATCATTCTCACTTCTCCTCCTCCAAGGTCAATATCATCGGCAAATTTTGAAATTCTACTCTGTATTCCAAGATTCAAGTCACTTATATATAGCAAAAAAAGCAGTGGTCCCAGCTCTGACCCTTGGGGAACACCCCTGTCGACCATCCTCCAATCTGAAAAACATCCATTTACCACGACTCGCTGTTTTTTGTCCTTAAGCCAATTTTTTATCCAAGCTGACACTGACCCTCCTATTCCATTCGTCTCAATTTTTTTAACCAGCCTTTTATGTGGTACTATGTCAAACACTTTCCTAAAATCCATATAAACAACACCCATCGCATTCCCTTCATCAACCTTCTCTTTTACTTCATCAAAAAATTGAATTAGATTAGTCAAGCATGATCTGCCTTTTACAAATTCATACTGGCTCTCCTTAATTAACTCAAACCTCTCCAAGTGCCTGTTGATTTTTTCCCTGATTATTGTTTCTAAAAGCTTAGCCACTACTGATATTAAACTAACTGGCCTGTAGTTGCTATGATTGTCCTTACACCCTTTCTTGAATAAGGGTGTACATTTGCCACTCTCCAATCCTCTGGTACCCATATCTAGGGAAGATTGGAAGATTATGGCAACCCCTTCCGATATCTCCACTTCCACTTCCTTTGGCAACCAGGGATGCAAGCCATCCTGACCAGGTGATTGATCTACCCTAAGCATAGCCAGCCTTTCCAATATTTCCATCTTCTATTTTTACGCTATTCATTGGCTCTCCTTCTGCTTCTACTGATATTTTTTTCAGTTTCCTCTTTCCTTAATCAACACTGATACAAAGTACTTATTAAGTATTCTAGTCTTGCCCTGTGTCTCCAAGCCTATATTATCCTCTTTGTCTCTTGCTACCTGCTTACTATTTACATGGCGGTAGAAGATTTTCGGGTTCCCCTTTATGCTGACTGCCATTCTATTCTCATATTCTCTCTTTGTGCATTTTATTTTTCTCTTCACCTCCCCTTTCAACTTATTGTATTTGGCCTGATTCTCATTGAAGAATTCACCAGACATACATCATACACCCTGTTTTTTCTTGTTTCATGATATTCTCTATCTCCTTCATTGTCCAAGGAGCCCTGATTTTGGTTCCTATACCTTTTGCCCATGTTGGAATGTACCTAGCCTGTAACTGAAGCATCTCTCCCTTAAAGTTAACCCATCGTTCTGTTACAATTTTTCCTGTCGGTCTTTGGTTCCATTTTATCCTGGCTAGATCCCTTCTCATCGCGTTGAATTGGCCCTCTTCCAATCTAGCCATTATACCTTGTATCTTTCCTTACTTTACTGCATTACGAGTCTAAACCTTGTGATATAATGATCACTGTTTTCCAAGTGCTCCCCACAGACACTTGTTCCACTTGGCCCACCTCATTTCACAGCACCAAATCCAGCAATACCTCCTTTCTAGTTGGGCTGAGAACATACCGACCAAGGACGTTCTCCTGAACACAATCCAGAAATTTTTCCCTCCTCCTTTCCCTTTACTCTAAAATTATCCCATTCCATATTTGGGTAACTAAAGCCCCCCCCCCCCCCCCCCCACAATATCACCACTCTATAGTTCTTGCATGTCTCTGTGATTTCCCTGCAGATTTGCTTCTCTCTCTCTCTCAGGCTTACACCCACACACTATTTGAAGACCTACAGAATACCCCTCATAGCAATATCATACCCTTTTTGCTTCTCAACTCTAACCAAATGGATGCTGTCCTTGCCATTCCCTCTTTCCATCAATACAATGTATTCCCTAATCAGTACTGCCACCCAACCTCCCTTTTTCCTTCTCTATACAGTCCTCACCATTTTTAAGTCACGTTTCCGTTATTGCCACTACATCATATTCTCATATTGCTATTTGTGCTTGTAACTCACCAACTTTATTCACCACACTTTGCGCGTTTATATACACGCATTGTAATTCTGTCTTTACATTCCTCATAGCCCTTCTCAGTCTGCTCCTACCTAATATGGAACTACTCCCTTCTCTAGTACTGTCCAACGCTCACTTTATTCCTCTTTTCTACTTCCATATGTTAGTTCCCAACCCCCTGCCGATTTAGTTTAAACCTTCCCCAACCACACGAGTGAACCTCCCCACAAGGACATTGGTCCCAGTGCTGTTGAGGTGCAATCTGTCCCTTTTGAATAGGTTCCTTCTGCCCCAGAACTGGTCCCAATGACCCATGAATCTGAAGCCCTCCCTCCTGCACTATGCTTCAAACTATGCACTGATCCTCCCTATCTTTCTATTTCTACTCTCGCGAGTGTGTGGCACTGGGAGTTACTATGTTTGAGGCCCTACTCTTTAATTTCTGTTCTTGCTCCTGAAAATCTGACCATCGGATTTCAATACCCGCCCTTGCTATGTGGCTGGCACCAACGTGTACCACAACTTATGGCTCACTCCCTTCCCCCTGTAGAATATCCTGCACCCTCTCCATGATATCCTTTACCCTCGCACTAGGGAGGCAACACACCATGCGGGGCTCAGGATGACAGTTATAGAAATGTCTGTCTGTCCCCCTGACTATGGAATCTCTTATAACAACTGTATTCCTACATTTTGCTGCTCCATCCTTGCTCATTGGTGCCATGGTCTGGATTGCACTCCTTCAGGGTATCGTCACTCCTAGTAGTCTCCAATGCTGAGTACCTATTTGAGAGTGGCACACACCCCGAAGACTCCATGTCCCTCTTGCCTCTTCCTAGTCTTCCAAATGGCCACCCACCTACTATCCTGAACTTTCACTACCGGTGGGGTGACCACCTCCTGGAAAGTACGATCCAGGAAACTCTCCTGCTTCGTGACTTCAGCTGCCCCTCAAGCTCGGAAATCCTGAGCTCAAGCTGAAGCAGCTGGAGACGTTTCCTACACACGTCGTCGCCCGAGATATGTGAAGTGGCCTGGAGTTCCCACGTGGCGCAAGAATTGCAAGCAACAGGTTGCAGCTGTCTATCCAGGATCTAAAAAAAACTCAGTTCCATCTTTTAGAAGCTAGTTTGTACTTTGTTTAAAGTATTAATTTTAATTAATGCCTCTAGACCTGCTCTGTGCTACTACTCTTATTAATTCACTCACTGTTATACTCAGCCTGATTGAGGTTATTAATTTCCCTGCTCCGATTTTGAAAGAATGCCCTAGTTTAGAGAGAGAAAAAGAGAAATGCTCACTATCAATCACTTACCCGCTTTCCTGTGACGTCACACTTTGATTTGTTTCTCTTGGTTTCCTCTTGCAGTGCTCTCTCCCCCTCTCTCTTGCTGCTGCTTTATTCCCACTGTGCTCTTGGACATTCCGCTGTTCTCGCAGTCCTCTCTCTCTCTTGCTGCCGTTTCTTTAGACCTTCCGCTGTTCTCACTTTTCTCTTTCTTTCTCTCTCTTTCTCTCTCTCTACCAAGTACTACCAAGCCCCTTCATTCCACTCCTCTCACACCCCCTCCCCCAATCCCCAATGAGAAAGCCAATACTTCCATCTTAGCAGTGGCATATGCCTTGCATATTACATGGTACAGCACTTACATAAGCAATGCCATGGGAGACCCACTAGTACATCAAGAAACTTTGAGAGATGTCATCTTGCTTCAAATGTCAGACATTATATCAACCATTAAAAGGTTTAAGAGCTATAACATTTTTGAGAATGACTCCTGCTCCGTTGCCTATTGCTTTCAAAATAGCGCCATCTTGATTATATAACTGCTGCTGAATGGATCCAATTATAAGTGGAAAGGATTGAGAAAATGAACTGTGGCAGAGGCCTGGAATCTAGGGGGTTCATCAGTGTTTGCTGTGCTACTGTCTGACTCAATGGGCTGAATTTTGCTGCTAGCAGGCAGATTCTGCCAGCAGGATGAATTCCGGGCTGGGAACCCGGAAGAGTAAGTGGCAGGACATTAGGTGTGATCTTCGTGGAGGTGGCTGATTAAGAAGCTCCAGGAGCGTGGTCCAATTGGGCATGGCAGACAGGCACCAGGCAAACTGGCAGGAGGGCCGATCATAGCAACCGAACGAAAGGGAGGCCAGCAGTGTCACTAAGAATGGTGTGCACTGCTCAGGTGAACGGAGAGGGAGAGGGAGCCACAAGATGGAGATGCACTACTAACACTCGAACCAGCAGACAAATCCTAATGCCCAGAACAATCAGGCAGAACTGTCTGCAGGGGAAACACTTTCACTTGAAAACATTTGCCTGTGAATGTGCTGAACAAAACCTAAATACTGATTTAAAGATGACTGCAGATTAATTTCATGGAGCTCCGACCTCCCGTCATGCTCTCACCTTCTGTGAGGAGACAAGCTGCAAATACAGTGGGTGTTCCATGTGCCTTTGGCAAACTGCCCTTACCCAAGGAAAATGCCAGTTAATTGGTGCCGGACTGCGCTTAATTGGCTTCCCACCACTGCCGGGTGTGCGCCATCCGGGCGCTGTCTGTGCACTCAGCCCACCCCTGGGGAAACTGGCCGGAAAATCTTCTCTGCCCACCCACCCCCCATCCACCTCCAAATTTGTCTCCAATGGGCTGTAAAAATTGACCCAATGCTTCTGAAAATAATTTGCATTCTTTCTGTATTGTTTAGTATTTACTTACATTTTCATTGCCTTCATTTTTTCTGCTTCTTCTGATTCCCACGCTGTCCACGCACAAACAACCCTTCCAGTCTGCAAAAAATATACTTGAGCAAGATAATTCAACTAAAAAACAATGAGATGCAGCAAAATTATCTGGTGATTCAGTGGCTGCTTTAGACTCCAGAAGCTTTGGATTGTCACAAACTCTTTGGCCGGGATTTTATTCGGGCAACGGGGCCTTGATGTCTGACAAAAGCACCTCCGAGAACCCCACGTCATCCCTTCTATGGGAGGCCTGCTGAATCTAGTGTCAATTAGGCACTTAGCTGGAAAACAGCGGTCCTTCCACGGGATCAACGATCCCGTCAGAAGAAGTCCTGCCCTCCGAGAGCTGCTGACCAATTAGAGGCTGGTAGCTCTTTAACTGAGCAGCGCCATCACGGAGGTAGGGGCTGCTGATGGTGGAGCACCCACCCGATGCTGAGGAGCAGTGCTAGATCCAGGCTACAGGTAGGTCAGGGCGGGAAGGGTCTTGTGGGGTGGGGATTGTAGGGGAGGGGGTTTAGGGGAGTCGGCAGCAAGGGCAGGGGTATGACTTTCGGCGGGCCCTCCCTTCCTGATGCCAGGTTCCTCGTTCAGGCACTAAGTGCCTTTTAACATGAGACCTCCCCCTCCCCCACCTCACCCCGGAGCTGGCAAGAAACCCACATGTTTTTTCTTGCCGTGCTACCGGTGCGGTGACAGGCCTTCCCACCGCTTGGCTAATTACGGCGGTGGGTGTGGTCTTTAAATAGGCATTAATTGCTCACTTAAGAGCCTCAATCGGCGGTGGGGCGTGAAGGCGGTTCACAGGCCTTCCCGCCCTGACAATTTTGGCAGAGGCGGGAAGGTGGCAGGTTTCCCCCTGCCACCATCCCACCCAATTATATGCTGTCCTTGTCTCCAAAGCCGCCGCAGGGGAGAGCATAAAATTCACCCATCTGTTTACTGGTATATTTGGCAGTAATTAGATAGCTGTCGGTACTTTCGAAACAAAAGGGCTTTTCAGAAATGGGCTGTTCACTTAAAACGAGGTCATGTTGATTGGTCTGCATGTACTGCTGATGGACAGGTGGTAGGGAATGGATTGTAAGTTATGTTCCTAGGCCTCTGCCCTGTACTGTTTTCAGTGTTTAGGCTGAGACCAAGGTGACAGCGTTACCATTAACTTCTTTTTGCATACCCCCTTCCCACCCACACCTTTTAGGAATAGCTGCTACAGTAGAGGGTGGGAAACTGCAGGTGGGGAATTGTTAGAAGTGTGGGAGACCTGTGAAAAAGGGGATTTTGAACCCAGCACCTATTTCGTCTCATGTCACAGTATGTCCGTTGCTCTGCCATTACTGATTCTGTCTGGTTTAGCTTCAGAATGCAATCACATAACCAGTTAAACATGGATCTCAAAATGTCTCCCAGTCATCAGCTTTCCAGTCTTTTTGCCAGGATTTTAGAAACATCAGGAAGAGTCAGCTGAATTGCTGTTAAAGTTTGAAGTTATTCTTATTATAGAGAGAAGCACCCAGGCACCAAACTCCTGAGAGATTAATTTTCACTGCTGCCGTTTAGAATGTCCGCATTTCAATGGCTGTCAATCACTAGCAGTGCAATGCTGGTGGTGAAAATCAATCTCGGCAAAGTCCGGAATTTTAATGAGTTTTTCTCCCTGATTTCTTTTTTTCTTTTTTTCCCACTTCTTTCTAATTCATGCCCAAGAAAATTGGAGGAAAGTGCCTGGTGACATTATTGTGCCATTTTGGCACATTCTACATGCAGAAAGAGAATTTTTATTTCTTGGGCTATCCTTCCTTTTGAGGATAAAATATATTCTGAGCAGCATCAGTTGTACAGCAACATTAAATCTCAGTGAATGAGATTTTCTCTGGCTTTCAGAAAGCATGCAAGAGGGATCCCAAGTTGGCAGGATGGAGCTGAGCCTAACCGTTTGAGATTGTCAGCCTAACGTATAAACACAGACATCAATCTACATCGTACCATTCCATCACACATTGTCTTGGTACTCCATGGTCATGAAAACTTAACTGGACCATCCATATGACTCACCTTCTGTCTCTCCAAAGCCTTCCCACAAGAGCACAATCAGGAGTGTGATGGAATACTCACCATTTGCCTGGATAAGTACAGCTCTAACAGCACTCAAGAGGCTCAGCACCATTAAAACCCATAACCTCTACCACCTAGAACGTTAACGGACACAGGCATGTAGGAACATCACCCCATCTGCAAGTTCCCCTACAAGTCACACACCATTTTGACCTGGAAATATATTGTTATTCCTTTATTGTTGCCTGGTCAAAATCCTGGAACTCCCTCCCTAACAGCACACTGGGTGTACCTTCACCACATGGAATGCAGCGGTTCAAGAAGGCTGCTCTCCACCACCTTCTCAAGGGCAATTAGGGATGGTCAATACATGTTGGTCTTGCCAGTGATGTTCACATCCCATGAACGAATAACAAAAATTGCACCACGCCAAATACCACTAATGGTTTCTTTCATTCAAAACATATGCCTATAAATTTTATAGTTATACTTCTGTTCCACTTGAGGTGGCTCAGTACCACTCACACTGTCCAAAGAGGAGGAAAGGCAGGTTACCTGCAGTTAGAGATATCTTGGTTCATTTAACGTGATTGCTGTTTCCAAAATAGTTTGTTTTTTCAATTTTTTCCCGCAGTAAAAGCATGCAACTGAACATTTTTTGACATTTTGAATGAAAACAAGTCAGACATTCAGGCAGCTATATTGGGAATGCTGCACCCAGTCACATAGAATGTTGTATTTTGGAAGAATGCATTATTATAACCCATTTGCACACTTACTGTCAGCTAACATTATTTAAATGCTATTCCAGCATCGCAGTTTCACAAATAAACAAATTTAAAACATTTTTCTGTCATGTAATACAAAACTAGAGCAACAGTTGGTGATGGTATGAGAAATATGTGACCATGTTAACAAAATACATGTAGCAAAAGAGCTGGAGCGTGAAGCACTCACAAAGATTTTTGAGGTTTGCAGGCAAGTTTAGTTCAACAGGAATTGGGTTTGGTGGAACTAGAGGCTCTTGGAGTGTGACAGAAATGTGGAAGGTCTCAAGAGACTGGGAAGCTATCTGGAGTTTGACTGGGTTGGGGTGAATTGGTAGAAGTGGGAAGAATCACTGAAAGGGCAAGCATTGAAAGGGGTTGTGGGACACCTACAAAAAGATTTCAGAGTCTCGGAGTACTGTGGATGGGTGGCAAGAATAGTTTTCAAGTTTCAGGATCTGCGAGTAGTGGGAAGCAAAGGTCTGTTGGCGTCAGAACAATGGGGAAGGCGTTTTCTGAGTATGGAAGGACTAGGGGATCCTGAAATATGACAATACTTCAAAGAGGAACCTCACATCGGGAGTATTGCAACTGGTGTCCTGTACTGGGGAGAGTGGTGCTGGATCTTTGGATAGAGCGGAATCTTTAGGCAGAGGCACTGGCTGGCAGAAATGGGTGGCAAGGGATTGACATTATTAAGGGAGGAAGCTAGCAAAGGAAATAAAGCTAAGCAACGTCACCTCTCCCCTTAACCCAGATGGGTTCACAGCCCAGGAAGAAGCCCCTTGCATACAGTCAGCATCAGTAAGTAACAGAAGCAGGGAGTGGCCGCAGGGAGAAGTGGGAAAGGCACAGTCTCTTAGTTGCCCTGGGACCTCCCGCACAATTTTGCACTATCCTGCAATGTTCCCCTCCTAATATTTCAAGATGCCAGAAATCCCCCAGTAAACCAATGCCCACTTTCCACCCCCAGTACCCCCAAACCCCAGACTCTTCCTCCATAATACTGCCACAGTATCCTACCAAAGCTTTCCCCAACACATATCTGCTCTTAAATTCCACCGCTGCCACTGCCCACTACTCCTAAACCTAAATAGATACCACCAATCTGCTACTTGTTTCCTACCATCTTTCTGTGTATCCTTGGCTATAATATGGAAAAGGTAAAATTAAATAAATAGATAAAAGAACATGTAATACTAATGAAGGCCACTCATTAAAGGTTTTCATGGATAAATTAATGGGTGTGGAATTCAATCTGCAAAACTCTGATAAAAGTAACATATAATAAAAACAGAATTTAATTGACTCAGTAAACCAGTGGGCCCCATGACACACTGCGCATTCCATAGAATAGTAACACTATCATTCTGAAACAATGTGTTCCAAACTCACCCTGAGCAGCTTCAGATATAATAAATCTTCATGTCCTATACCTGTCTTAAGTGCTTTTTTAAAGATACTTCATGCATTATCTCCACCATACTTAATGCTTTATTATGTAACGTTGGCAAAAGCTATTCGGCTTTTGAAAAAAAAATAATGTTCACTCATCGCAGTTTTGAAGATTAGCAATCATGTGCAAGTGGATTTAAGGCAATCATTCAACCTCATGATCTGACAATGATGGTGAACCACTCAGCCTCGCTCCTCAATGTGTTGAAGAGTTAAAACATGCTCGCAGTTATCAGTTCATGTGACAGAATAATCAATGTCTGGTAGCATTTTACAGGTTACACTCTTGAGAAATGTGGATGACATCAGGAAGAGCTGGAATGCAGCTGAATGTATGTGTGTTTATGTGTGTGTGTGTGTGTGTTACAGCCTTGAGCCTGGCTCCAAAAACATAGCTCAGACTGTGCATCATAAAACAGTCCTGCCCACTTAATCTTCTTCCATGTTTTCAGTTCATCATTCTGTTAACCTAGGGACATAGGAAAAACATAACAGCCCCATTATGGTGCTGAGTTTTTCCCTGAAGCTTTAAGAAAAAAATATATTTTATAATATTGGGAAGTTGAATAGGATTCTATTAACTTGGCTGACGTGTATTTGCCTTTACCGCAGCCTCACAGCTCCAGTGACCCGGGTTCAATTCTGGGTACTGTCTGTGTGGAGTTTGCAAGTTCTCCCTGTGTCTGCGTGGGTTTCCTCCGGGTGCTCCGGTTAGGGACAGGTGAGGATGTGGTAGGAATATGGGATTAGTGTAGGATTAGTATAAATGGGTGGTTGATGGTCGGCACAGACTCGGTGGGCCGAAGGGCCTGTTTCAGTGCTGTATCTCTAAACTAAACTAAAAACTGAGAAACAATCAAATCTGTTTGACATCTATCTAACCCTCATTGTGTGTGTGTGTATATATATATCTGTATAGTTATATAATAATGTAATATGCATGTATGTATCTCAGATTTGACTATCTCTTTACAAGAGAGTCTGCTTATTTCTGCTGCTGTTAGTTCCAAACAGCAGCCAATTACTCGTGTCAGCAAACACGAGAATGATTTGCTAGATCATTACTGTTTAATATCCTGTTAACAAAATAACTTCAACCTGTCACTGTGGTCTGAAGTTAGAATGTAAGCCAACCCTTTCTGTCAGACTGGTCTGATATGAGCAGAGTGCATCTGTCTCAAGTACAGCTATACTTTGCACATTCAGCATATTGTTCCGCTAATAGTGAGGTATTGTGCGGTGCTTTTTTTTCTCTTGACCATTTAATGTGGTGCGTATAATGTAATTGCTGGATAAATAATTAATAATGCAGTATATTGTTAATGGAGGATAAGAACAGTGATGAATGAGATAATAATTCTCATAACAGGTTTCGAACGATTTGGCATTGATTCTGTGGTTCCATGGTTGTTGGTGGATTGGAAGAAGAAAAATGCCAACACAGTAACTCCCCACTGTGACTCTGTGAAGCACTGTGCCTCTCCCTGTGACATATTACACTCCCTTTCCTGTGGCATATCAGGCTCTTTTTGTGTTACACCATGCCACCTCACTGTGATGCATCATTCTTTCCTTGTTGTGACATAACATGGTCCTCACAGTGGACACTTTGTGGCACACAATGCTCTTTGTTATCAGATGCTGTGATGTGCTTCTCCTCAACAGAGCAACATTATATATAAGCAAATTCTCTGAAAAATGTGCCTCTGAAATTGTGTTTGAACTTGGAAATTCTTATTGGTGTACAAACCATGTAATGCCCCCAATTTTGCAGCTCCTCACTGTCACAATCCCAACATCTTAACACCATTTTTTCCGCTGGATACCGAAGGCAGCTTAATGTAGGGTTGATTGTCATGCACTGTGACACTACAGCATTACTTATCAGAGCACCAACCAGCAGTACCAGAGTATGTGGGAATGTACATAAACAGTTATGGAAGTTGCATTTGTGCAGTGCTTTGACGCATCACTTAGTGTTATGCAACTCTGCAGAGTTCTTGAGCTGTGCTGTTGCAGTGGGGTGCCCAGGGAAAGACGACCATTTCCTGCAGCTGAGAGGGAAATTTGGATGGTGAGTTTCCACTGGTTCAATCTCATGCCCTCCACAGGAGCATGAGGTTTCTGTTGCAATGAAAAATGAGAGATTGCCCATTATTCTCCATAATGAGTAATCTGCTAATGGAACCATGGGAGGCTTGCAACTTTGAAACATATATGCCTCAATAAAGCTGCAAGGCAGGAAGGTACAGATTTTCCTTATAACTTCAACGCTGCCCACCTCCCTGCCCCCCCCCCGCCCCACCCCAAACACTCTGTTCTATGTCTTTTAATGACAGGACCTGATTTAAATTTTTCAAATCGGTTTCCTGGCATCAGCCAACCAGACAGAGAGGCTGACTGGTTTTTGGGTGGGTTTACAGTCAGGGAGTGGAGCAGAGTGAGTTGGACATGAGGAGGAGGTCAGAAGGTGAGTGACATAGGTGAGTGGAATACTTGGGGGAATACTGAGGTGGTCAGACATTGAGGGTGCAGTCACAGTGGCAGGGGAGGATGACTGATCAAAGGGTCAGATCCCTGGGTGGTTTGCAGGGCAATCTGGAGGGCTGGGGGAATACTCCTGCTCCTCTGGACTGCAAGCAGTGCTAGAAAAGCACGAACCTGGCCCATCTGGCTTCTCCTACTGCCCTTTAGTTGCTGCTGTTCCTGAGCCCTGGAAAACCTATGCTGGAGAGGTTAAATATAAAGGTCAGTAAAATTAAAATTCAATTTAAAAAGACCTAATTAACGTTTCACAAGGGCATTAATTGCTGCAATAAGTACCTGGATGGCTACACTAATTAAGGTCCCGACTGTAGCGACTTGCAGGCATCCAAAAACACCTCTATTAAATCTGGAAGTGGGTGCAATGAAGCCAGGTTGTGTTCGCAAACCAAAAATCAATTTTGTTAACTGTCCACCCACGACCTACCCACCTGTTCTTGGGAATTCAAACTACCCCCACAGTATCTATGAATGCCCCCTATAGCCAATTAACCTAAGCATTGTCAATAGCCTGAGAGCAGCCCACCCTACAGCATAAGAACATAAGAAATAGGAGCACGAGTAGGCCATTTGGCCTCTCAAACCTGCTCTGCCATTCAATAAGTTCATGGCCAATTTTCCACCTCGACTCCACCTTCCCACAATATCCCCATAGCTCTTGATTCCTTTGGTACCTAAAATATATTGATCTCTGACTTGAATAGCCACTGAGTTACAGGAGATGCATAACCCAGGAAGGGGAAAGGCATCAAAGGAAATTTTGAGGTAACAAGAGGGTCCAACCTTCACAGGAGGATATATACCACCAAAATATAATTGCCTCATTCATTTTTTTTATTCATAATTACTTTCTTTGGTGAGCTCATTTCCTCTTTTTTGTTCCGTCTTCTCCAACACTATATTGCTGTAACGTAAAATAAAGCAAAATAATTTGATTTATTTTTTCTCCTCTCCTGAAGGCAATGACTTATGCTGGAAATGATTCTATGGACACTGGCAGCCCTCTGCTGCCTCACTCAAAATGGTATTTTCACAGGGGCCCAGACAATGAGTATCACAGTGAGTTACGACTGTCTCTCGAGCCATAATCCGTTATAATTCACTGCCTACAGGAGGAGGAGAGAGGGAAAGATAGGAGTGGGTGGTAGGGGGGGTGGGGAGGGGTGCATTGTAAGGGAGGAGAAACGCAGGCACCAGTGAAATCACTGTAATTTAATTCTGGATAACAAGCATTATCAGCAACAACAACAACTTGTATTTATATAGTGCCTTTAACAAAATAAACATCCTAAGGCACTTTACAAAGCAAAATTAGATTCTGAGCCACATAAGGAGATATTAGGGAAAATGGCCAAAAGCTTGGTCAAAAAAGTTGGTTTTAGAGAACGTCTTAAAGGAGGAAAGAGAGGTCAAGAGGTGGAGAGGTTTAGGGAGGGAATTCCGGAGCTAATGGCCTTGGCAGCTGAAGGCACAGCCAATAATGATAGAGCAATTGAAATTGGGGATGCTCAAGCGATCAGAATTGGATGAATGCAAATATCTCAGAAGGCTGTTGGGCTGGAGGAAATTACAGAGATAGAGAGAGGCAAGGTCAGTACAGGGATTCGAAAACAGGGATGGGAATTTTAAAATCAATGCTTTGTTTAACTAGGTGCTAGTGTAGGCCAGTGAGCACAGGGGTGTTGGATGAACAGGACTTCGTGCGACTAAGGACATGGGTAGCAGAGTTTTGAATGACCTCACGTTTACGCAGGGAAGAATGAGGGAAGCTGGTCAGGAATTGTTGGAATAGGCAAGTCTGGAGATGGATGAGGGTTTCAGTAGCTTTGAATTGTGGTGAGGCAGATTAGGACGATGTTACAGAGGTGGGAATAGACAGTCTTAGTGATGGTACAGATATGTGGTCAGAAGCTCATCTCATGGTCTAACATAACGCCAAGATTGCGAACAGTCTGGTTCAGCCTCATACAGTTGTCAGGGAGAGGGATTGAATTGATTAGGGAATGGAGACCAAAGACAATGGCTTCAGTTTTCCCAATATTACTATGCATTAATGGCACAGAACAAATAGGCAGTTGGTATTCACAATGTCTGGTACTGCAAAAAACAGATCAAGATTAGCAAGAGCACCCAAATGAAATCTATATTCTGAAGAAGGCTCTCTGACCTGAAACATTAACTCTGCTTCTCTCTGCACAGATGCTGCCAGACCAGCTTAGTATTTCCAGCATTTTTTGTTTTTTTTTCCAGATTTCCAGCATCTGCAGTATTTTGCTTTTGTATTATTGAAATCTATTACCACTGGAAGTAGAAATGGCAACGGTATTTTTATTTTTTTAAAATCATCAGCCTCCATACATTACAAATGATACCAGATACCTATCAGCACATTAGACAGAAATCGGGTCAAAAGAGTGCCAGCTAAAGAGCATGCTAACTTCTCTCTCACAGTTTATAATGTCATCTAAATCCTTATCTTGGATTACTGCCGTTTAATATGCTGATAGCCGTCCAACATCATTGTAATCTCTTTCAGGTATCAATTAGCTAATGTGTAATCCTGTTGCTTTTTACATTCTTGACGCAACATTGCCAAAAGGTTAATAAGCAAAGCTTTTAAACTGCCTTGTTAAAAACCAAATGCTTCAGCAATTTGCAGGCTTACTTTTGGACTAACTTGTCCCAGGTGTTGCAGCTGTTTGAGCTGTCTTGCCCCCATGTATAGAGAGGATGTTTCTGCTGTATCTGATAGTTTTGCAGCAGCTGAAAACTGGGAGGTCTCAATAATGACTTTGTAAATTTCCACATAGACATTCACGTAACGAAGACATGATAATGTGATTGCTGAAGTTATGAAAAATGCACAATGCAATTAGATGTGACAGCGTGCAGACAGCTTCATGAATCTATTTATCTAGTGCATTTATCTCGACCACCTTATCTGTCTATCTGTCCAGTTGCAGTCCTCCCAACGGTGTTTTGAAGGACAAGAGTGCTGAGGAAATAGAAGAGGAAACCTTTTTTGAAGTAATCTTGATTAGCAGGCTTTAAATCATTTCTTCCCTCTTTCTGAAGCCTTGTTATAATCTCGTAACAGGGTTGCCATGCTGAGTGGCTTGACTGCGGAGCACCATTCAGTTTGTCTCATAACGATCAAAGAATGTTTGCTTTCATCTGCTGGTTAGATGTTTCATTCCTAAATTACTCTCTTCCTGTCACATGAACTAATCTCTGGAGCTGAGCGAACTTTCACCCTGCACAATGGACACTATCACAGCACATCCTACCTAAAGCAATCTTGTCTAACCAGACTTCAATTTATTTTATATATATTTTTTCACAAAGCTTGATGTAATCTTTTCAAAGGTCATGGATCTAAGGAACTGGATGACAAAAATTCCAATAATTTCTTTTGATGACTTGTTGGCTTATTCTTGGTCTCAGTGTTTCATCTACAAAGCCCATCGGTTCACCATCTAGTGCAAAATAATCCTTTTGATTTGACAGTAGTTGTCTGCCTTATATTTATTATTGTTCTGTAATTCAGGTGGTCAACTACATAGTGTGAAGTTTGTTTTTTTCCCCCCCTCTTTACTTCACTTGTAAGCTCAAAAGATTTTTTTTCAAGGAAGGAATCCAAATGCTTTTTTTCCCTCCTTCTCCTGATCTCTGCAGGAATCTGAGTAACAGCAGTCCTGGGAGATTTTCCTTCCCTTTCCATGTACAATTGATTTCACCTTTCACCCTGGGTTAATATGACTGCCTTTAATCCAGGAATACTCACCATGCCGTTTGTGAGTTAACTGTGATCTTTGCAACCCTCTGTTGTGGCCTTCAGCTGGATCTATTCCAGCTTCATTGAGAGTTGCCTTCTGCAGCCTGCAGCATGCAAATCTGGTTTGCAACCAGAAATCCTGCTTTAAAATAAGACAGGAAAACTCTGATTTTCAGCAGGCTGGAGAAAACTGATTTGTCATTTTGTGGGGGATTCAAAGCTGGAGGCTGAGTTGGAGAAACATCACTAAACTCCCTCAAATTTCTGATTAACTGTTCCTTTTACTTTGAATAAAGTGATGTCACTGGAAGATTGTATGGTTAAAGCATAAAGGTGAGTGTACAATTCATGTTGTTAATTGCAAGTAAGTTTTCAAGGTCCTCAGCATTGATAGAATTACTCAGTTCTTATCTGGTGTTAAGTGATCATCTTCATTATTACTACAGCCTCTCACGTGAAAATGGAAATAATCAGAGGAAGAGAATAAAATAAGTAAAGAAGAATGAGAATAAAATCTTAATCACAATCATAAAAGTAAGCACTTGGAGATGTGCTATGGAAAGTTTATGAGGGATATTCTTGAACAAAGTGTTTTTGGGCCTTGACCCTGCCTTACTGCCTTCAACAGACTGCTTGGCAGTAATTAAACAGCTATCAAATGGCAAACATTGGGAACTGACCTGTTGCTTCATAGCAAAGCATAATGCCCACCATCGTGCCTTCTAGTTTTTATTCTTTTTTTTCTTAAATTGTACTAAGTAAAGATTAGGAGGTAGATTTTACCTCATCAGGCGGCCAATGGGAAGAGTGTAATGCACCGCACCCCACAATGCCAGCAGGCAGTCTGGTGCATTTCGGGGGCTGGACCTCATTACAATGCTGGTGGTCTGCAGGCATAAACTAATTCCCCCCTGCAGCTTGCCAGCTTGAAACTGGTGCAATATTGGGGAACCCAGAGGCCAACCCAGCCAGCAGTGAAGAAGGGTCTTTGGGTGGGCGGAGGGACGCCTGGGGCAGCAGAGGCCCACATTATTCTTGTGGAGCCCAGCTCCCTCTGGCCCCTCCAAAAGTAGTTTTAAACCTAGTTTTTTGGCCTCTGCCAGGTCAATCCAGGCAACCATGTGCAGTGCCCACTTCATCCAGATTTCTACCAGAAGGGTAATCAGGATCCTAAGTATATCTTAGGACCCCAATTTGCATGCTAAAAGGGTCCACTGCCTGAAATGGGTGAAAGTTTTCACCGTCCAGTGATGGGACTCTTTCAGGATTGTGTTGGTCAGATCAGGAGCAGGAATGGGCTGATAAGTTTTTATCTGTGAACTTTGCTGGGCTCTCATCCCGTTTACACCGGGCCAAGCCAGTGAAAATCTCCCCCAAGATGTGGTTCCAACTGGGCAGTTGAGTTACTCAGTTTAGGGAAGCCTCAGGTATGTTCCTAAGTCTGTGCTGAGTTATCTGTTCTCAGCAGGGGTGGTGGAAGGAATGGCACAATTCATATGAGGGGAGAATTGGCTAAGGTTGATTGGGTAAATAGACTGAAATGTATGGCAGTAAATAAACAGTGGGAAACATTTAAAGAAATTATTCAAAATTCTTACCAAAAAATGTGTTCCATTAAAAAACAAAAACTCAGCGAAAAAGATCCATCTGTGGATAATGTTAGGTTGAAAGAAGAGAATTATAGGCCGGAATTTTACGCCACCCCTGCAGGCCGGATGGTGGCCGGGAGGCCTTCCCAACCTGCTCCCGTCTCCGCCCCACTTTACGTAGGGCCGGGGTGGGTGGGGGGGGTGCTGCGGGGGGTGCGAAAAACAGGCCACCTGCCCCAGGCCAATCAAGGCCCTTAAGTGGCCAATTAACGGCCACTTAAGGGCCTTCACCCACCTCCACGGGGATTATACCCATGGCAAGCGGGTGTCCTGGAGCCAGAAAAGGCCGCCCAGTGAAAGCTTGCAGCCTCTCAGTGCCCCGGCGGTGGGCCCTGACAAACGAGCACTGGGTGCCTGATTGAGGGCCGACCCTGCTTCCCCAACCACCCCCAGGACCCAAGACGCTCCCCCCCTTCCCCCCAAACAACCACCCTTGCCTCGCTGTAGCTCAACCAATTACCCCAGGCGAGGCAACCCAAACTTACCTGCTCTCCTGGTTCCACGTCCTCAGCTGGGCTGCAGTCCAATGCGGGTTAGGTGGAAGCGGGTTTGCCACCGACTTTTACGTCGGTGGCCAGCTCCCATCTGCCTGACGTAAAATCCAGCCTATACTGTTGCGAAGAATAGTAGTAAGCCTGAGGATGAGGAGAGTTTTAGAAACCAGCAAAGGGTGACCAAAAAGTTGCTAAAATGGGAAAAAATAGAATGAGGGTAAACTAGCCAGGGATATAAAAACAGATTGTTGGAGCTTTTACAAGTATAGTATAAAGGAGAGTAGCTTAAATAAACATTGGGCCCTTTGAGGCAGAGACAGGAGAAATTATCATGGCCAGTAAGGAAATGGCAGAGACGTTGAACAAATATTTTGTCTTCACAGTAGATGACACAAATTAGACAGCAGGAAGAGAGAGTACCTAAGGGGCTAATAAGTGTGAGGAACTTAAAGTAAGTAACATCAACAGAGAAAAAGTATTCAAGAAACTTAAGGGACTAAAAGCTGACAAATCCCCAGGACCTGATGGCCTACATCCTAGGGTTCTAAAAGAGGTAGCCACAGAGAAAGTGAATGCACTGGTTATGATTTTCCACAATTCCCTAGATTCTAGAACAGTCCCAGCAGATTAGAAGTTATCAATTGTAACACTGCTATTCAAGAAAGGAATGGAAAGAAAACAGTGAACTACAGGCCAGTTAGCCAGACATCAGTCATCAGAAAAATGATGAAATTTATTTTAAGGAAGTCTCAACAATGCACTCAGAAAAGCATTGTATGATCAGATAAGTCAACATGGTTTTATGAAAGGGAAATAATGTTTGACATATTTATTAGAGCTTTTTGAGGATGTAACTTTTTGAGGTGAGAGTGACTGCCGTTGACATCAAGGCAGCATTTGACCGAGTATGGCATCAAGGAGCCCTAGCAAAACTGAGGTCAATGGGAATCAGGGGGAAAACCCTCCGCTGGCTGGAGTCATACCTAGCGCAAAGGAAGATGGTTGTGGTTGTTGCAGGTCAATCATCTGATTTCCAGGACATCACTGTAGGAGTTCCTCAGGGTAGTGTCCTAGGCCCAACCATCTTCAGCTGCTTCATCAATGACCTTCCTTCAATCATAAGGTCAGAAGTGGGGATGTTCGCTGATGATTGCACAATGTTCAGCACTATTCGTGACTCCTCAGATACTGAAGCAGTCCGTGTAGAAATGCAGAAGACCTGGACAATATCCAGGCTTGGGCTGATAAGTGGCAAGTAACATTCATGCCACACAAGTGCCAGGCAATGACCATCTCCAACAAGAGAGAATCTAACCATCTCCCCTTGACATTCAGTGGCATTATGATCGCTGAATCCCCCACTATCAACATCCTAGGGGCTACCATTGACCAGAAACTGAACTGGAGTAGCCATATAAATACCGTGGCTACAAAAGCAAGTCAGAGGCTAGGAATCCTGAGGCAAGTAACTCACCTCCTGACTCCCCAAAGCCTGTCCACCATCTACAAGGCACAAGTCAGGAGTGTGATGGATTACTCTCCACTTGCCTGGATAGGTGCAGCTCCAACAACACTCAAGAAGCTCGACACCATCCAGGACAAAGCAGCCCGCTTGATTGGCACCCCATCTACAAACAGTCACTCCCTCCATCACCGATGCACAGTGGCAGCAGTGTGTACCATCTACAAGATGCACTGCAGCAATGTACCAAGGCTCCTTAGACAGCACCTTCCAAATTAGGGATGGGCAATAAATGCTGGCCTGGCATTGACGCCCACATCCCATGAATAAAAAAAAATTAGTAGGGTGGATAAAGGGGAGCCAGTAGATGTAGTGTATTTGGATTTCCAAAAGGCATTTGATAAGGTGCCGTACAAAAGGTTAATACACAAAATAAGGGCTTGTGGAGTTGGGGGTAATATATTTGCATGGATGGAGGATTGGTTAATGGACAAGAAGCAAAGAGTAGGGATAAACGGGGCATTTTCAAATTGGCAGGCTGTAACTAGTGAAGTGCCACAAGGATCAGTGCTGGGGCCTCAGCTATTTTCAATCTATATGAATGACTTAGACCAAGAGACCAAGATTAATGCATCAAAGTTTGCTGGTGATTATAGCTAGGTGGAAATGTAAGCTGTCAGGAGGACAAAAAGAGGCTGCAAAGAGGTATAGACAGGTTAAGTGAGTGGGCAACAAGGTGGCAGATGGAGTGTAATGTGGGGAAGTGTGAGGTTATTCGTTTTGGTAGTAAGAATAGAAAAGCAGAATATTTTTCAAAAGACGTGAAACTTCTAAATGTTGATGATCAGAGAGACTTGGGTGTACTCATGCAAGGAGTACAGAAATTTAGCATGCAGATACAGCAAGCAATTCAGAAGGTAAATGTCATTTTTGCCTTTTTTGCAAGGGGATTGGAGTACAAGAATAGGAAGTTTTGCTACAATTGTATAGGGGATAGACTTGCCTTGGAGGCAATACAGGAAAGGTTCACTAGGTTGGTTCCTGTGATGAGAGGGCTATCCTATGATGAGAGGCTGAGCAAATTGGGCCTAAGCTCTCTGGAGTTTAGAAGAATGAGAGGTGATCTATTGTAACATACAAGATTCTGAAGGGGCTTGACAGGGTAGACACTGAGAGGTTGTTTCACCAGCTGAGAATCTGGAACATTGAGGAATAGTCTCAGAATAAGGGGTCCATCATTTTATTATTGCGATGAGAAGAAATCTTTTCACTCAGAGGGTTGTGAATCTTTCGAATTTTCTACCCTAGAGGGTAGTGGATGCTCCATCGTTGAATATATTCAAGGCTGAGATAGACAGATTTTTGGTCTGTCAGCGAATCAAAGGATATGGGGAGGAGGCGGCAAAATGAAGTTGAGGCAGAACATCAGCCATGATGGTATTGAATGTGGAGCAGGCTTGAGAGGCCGTAGTGTCTGCTCATGCTCCTATTTCTTATGTTCTTCCTATGTCTTAGGGTCCCCTTGACTCAGAGTAGATCATCTGATTACAGATCCTGCTAGCAACCCTTACAGGGCACGCATGTGTGGGTGTTGGGTGAGGACAGGATTTAGCTTGTTTCCTGTTGTTGTGTAGTCTGTCAATGTTCAAGAATTACCACTTGGCAGAGAGCAAGAGACTAATGGGTAACTCATAAAACCATTCTCCAGAAAGAAACCAACACTATCAGAAACTTACCACATACTCCAGTTAAAAAAAAGCTGAATGGTTTTAGCTTCTCTCCCCTTCCATCCACCTCCCATCGTTCCCAATGCTGTAAGTTCCAGATATCACAGTCTTAACCATCTGGGATGTTATCATGTGAGATCAAGATATTCTTGTTATGTTCAGAAGCTACTGGCAAAAACATAACAAACCAGTTAAATCTATTCAGAAGTGCAAGTGATAGTACTGATTACTAATGGTCCGACAAGAGGTGCGAGTCCTTGTGGTACGTGTGAGATAGTCCTTCACTTTCGTAAACATAATAATAAAAGCAAAATACTGCAGATGCTGGAAATACTCAGCAGGTCAGACAGCATCTGTGAAGAGAAAAGCAGAGTTAATGTTCCAGGTCTGTGACTTTCATCAGAACTGGCAAAGGTTAGAAAACCATAATGTTTTAAAGAAGTGAAGTGGGGACAGTGGTTGTGGGGAAAAGTACAAAAGGGGAGGTGTGTGATAAGGCAGAGGGCAGGAGAGATTAAATAACAAAGATGTCATGGGACAAAGGCAAACACAATGTTAATGGTTGTGGTAAAAGACAAAACATCAATACAGAGATTGTTAATGGAAGAATAATGAGCAGCTCTGTCCAAAAGCACATCTTCCCTTCCCCTCCCCTGTCTGCATTCCGAAGGGATCGTTCCCTCCGCGACACTCTGGTCTACTCCTCCATCACCCCCGACACCTCGTCCCCTTCCCACGGCACCTTGCCATGCAATCGCAGGAGGTGTAATACCTGCCCTTTTACCTGCTCTCTCCTCGCCATCCAAGACCCCAAACACTCCTTTCAGGTTAAGCAGTGATTTACTTGCACTACCCTCAATTTAGTACACTGTATTCACTGCTCACAATGCAATTGCCTCGACATTGGAGAGACCAAACATAGATTGGGTGACTGCTTTGCGGAACATCTCTGCACAGTCCGAAAGCATGACCCCAAGCTTCTGGTTGCTTACCATTTTGACTTACCACCCTGCTCTCATGCCCACGTTTCTGTCCTTGGCCCGCTGCAGTGTTCCAGTGAACATCAACGCAAGCTCAAGGAGCAGCACCTCATCTTTCAATTAGGTACTCTATAGCCTTGCGGACTCAACATTGAGTTCAACAATTACAGAGCATAACTGGCCTTTTTAAAAAATATATATAATTTTTTAATTTTTTAAAAATAATTTTATTTTATATTTTAGCCATGCACCTATTTTTCATATTGTGCTTTTGGACAGAGCTGCTCATTACTCTGCCATTAACACGCTCTCTGGGCTGTTGCTTTGTCTTTCACCACAACCATTAACACTCGCTTTGCTTTCGTCCCATGACATCGTTGTTATTTAATCTCTCCTGCCCTCTGCCCTATCACACACCTTCCATTTTGTTCTCTTCCCCACCACCCCAACAATCGCCCTCCCCGCCCTTCACTTGCTTAAAACATAATATTTTTCTAACCTTTGCCAGTTCTGAAGATAGGTCACAGATCTGAAATGTTAACTCTGCTTCTCTCTCCGCAAATGCTGCCTGAGCTGCTGAGTATTTCCAGAACTTTCTCTTTTTATTTACTTTCTTCCATTTCTGTTTAATCAGTGTTTAGCCTAAGATTGGGTTTGGGCCAAATGTATGTGGATTGCCTGAATTCATGCTCTCCTGTTTAAGGGCTGTGTATGCTAAACAGTGACATATATTTTAATAATTTTTTTTAAGTGTAAGAAAGCAAACTGAGTGGAACTGATTTTTTTTTACAGAACAGAGTTGATTATTAATATCGTTTGATACTGACATCTTTCAAAGCTATGTTTGTTCAGGAACTTAGTGTCATCACCATGTCGCTCTTCACGTATCAACACTAATGTTGACAGTAATACATTTGGATTTCTTGATGGAATCTATCACAACACTGAATGTATAAAAGCCCCTTCTTTATAAATCTTGTATTAAGTTCTGTGAAGATCCCATGAGGCAATTTTTTTCTCTGTTTAGATTATTTTGTGTGCCAAAGACACAGAGATGCAATTTTTTTTAATCAACTCTATCAAATTAGAAACAACGTATTAGTATAAAGCACAGCAGCATGTCTGGAAACATCAACACATCTGTATAGTGAACACAGTAGTTGACTGTCCAGCTAAAGATCTAACATTACCAGTGCCGTAAGTTACAATCTCAGTTATTCAGTTCAGGTAAAAACCTGCACAAAGGTGCAATTATGCACCAGAGTATTTAGTACCTTTCTCCTGCCAGCTTATGCCAAATATCTGCTGTATTCAGGCATCAGGCATTACTAATGACCATAGGGAATTGAGACAGCCCTTGTTTTGTGTGGAAGGTAATGGAAAACTTGACAACAGATTTGTGATGTTCTGCCTCTATCTGGAGTGAGGAAATTAAATATTCACACCAGCTCCACAACTCACTCTGATTGTTGCATTTTAGACTGAAATCTTCTCCAAAGTCCTTTAACATGTTGTCACCTTCCAAATCCCTGCCCACCTTTCCAGAAACTCCATGTTTGAATCCCTCCAAAAAGGGAATGAGACTGACTGGATTGCTCTACAGAGAACCAGCATGGACTGGATAGACCGAAAGGCCTTATTCTGTGCCGTAAAGGCTTTTGACTCCATGACTATATTTATGTTAATATATGTACACTATATTTAAATCAATGAGACCTCGTGTTCATTTTTCTGTGCTTGTCAAAGTGAGGAATATTAATTCAAGGAATAAAGTTTCCACAAGCCCTCTAGTCAGGTGCAGCAGGTTGTTAGATGTAGAATAAAGACCCAGCACTCTTGCTGTCTCCGATCATGTACTTTAACAGCAATCTCAGAAGAACATCAATGTGGCATTTCTGTTTATATCTTTATAAGCAAAGTGAGTGGTACTGACAGATTTGTATCATTTAGTGCCAAGTGATGTGCAACTTTGTGCTGTGGGACACACTTGGAACTGCATTGAGATTGGCTAAGCTAATTGCTATTAGGACTGTTCCAACTAGCAAAGAGAGGAGAATTTCACCCTTTCAGTTTGGGCTGGATTTGGGCCAAATTGCGCAAGGAAAAGTACAGTATATTAATCAACAAAAATTCTAGTTATCGGAGATGATTTTTATACAATTACACTTGAAAATGGTCATTTTGCATTTAGATTAGCCACATCTCATTTAACCATATCACTAGGAATCCAACAAATTCTGTCATGTAATAAATTTCAATATTTTAGTAAATGGTCCTATTAATATTTTTAGACTGTGTGAAAATGATATTGCTCATGAATATAAATTTTAAAATAACCCTGTAAAATTAGCTGGGACTATTCCATGGGTAGAGTACTTGGGTGTAGATTTGAATCCCACTGAGTTTCAACTCATTTTGCCTCTTCTGAACATTGGTGAAATACAACCTCTTGCTCTAGAAAATGAATACTACAAACATTAGACCTAAGTAGGATCTGTAGACGATTTCCACAGAAATTGGCAAATTATGTTTCCTAATCAAGGTTAAGGAAACAGTTAGACATTTCCCTTAGAAGCATGTAAAGTGGCAAGACATTGGTGAGGACACCAGTATCAAATATCATTGAATTCAGTTTCCCCTATGGAGATTTTTTGCTAATTCTCATCAGGACTGTTCTACTTTTAACATTTTAACCTTGTAACAAAGTAGCTCTTTTGTAGATACAGATCATACAATTAACCATTCCACTTTTGAAATTTTCTATCTTTATGTTTCCCCTTTTGTCTATATGGAGATTATAATCACAGATTTTCACTCACTCATTATATCATGTGGCCTGCTGGTTGCCTTTATATCCTGTATCGGGCCTCTCATATTTGGGAATGGTGTTCCATTCCCTAGCATTTCTAACCTTCCTGTTGATTAGCATGCAAAGGCTTACTTCAAAATACTGAAGGCACACTGCATTGTCAGAGATGCCTTCCTCCAAATGAGATGTACAGTGGTTTCTTGGGATACTCAAGATCCCTTGACCCTATTCAAAGAACAAGGAGATCTTCTAGCATTCATTCCTAAATATGGATCACCAAAGACAAATTAACTGGTTTATTACCTTAATGTTATTGTGCACTGTACACAAAATTTGGTGCTGCATTTGCCCACTTAGCAGTCAATGTATTTTGAAAGCAATTCACTATAAGCTGAAATAAAAACAAGAAATGCTGGAAATACTCAGCAGGTCCGGCAGCATCTGTGGAGAGAGAAGCAGAGTTAACGTTTCAGGTGACCCGAAACGTTAACTCTGCTTCTCTCTCCACAGATGCTGCCGGACCTGCTGAGTATTTCCAGCATTTCTTGTTTTTATTTCAGATTTCCAGCATCCGCAGTATTTTGCTTTCATTATAAGCTGAGTTCTTAGAGATGTTTGAAAGACGTGGTAAGGTGTTACTTAAGTGACTGTTTTTCTTTATTGTTCACCCAATAGTATAAATAATAGATGTTGTAAAATATATGATTATATAATGTAGATTATAGAATGCACTATTAACTTCTACTGAGTGAGCAACCTTTTGAGGGAGAGTGAAACAGCGGAAAAAACTGGGGAGATCTGCCTGTTCACGGAGCTTAAAAGATGCATTATGCAATACAGCTAAAGAACTCCTGTTATCCCCAGCAGCAGAGAACAGCACTAGGACAAAAGCATGGACTCTTCCCTTCCACCTCCCCCTTAAAAATTCAAAAACTGAAAATAGTTGACAGCATGACGTGAGGTAAAAAATTCCAATCATTGAAGTATTTGCAGCTTCTGTAGATTTAGGTACAGTGCATTCTTTTTATCCCTTGCTGCTGTTGAGTTGAGTTGGCATCCTTCCATCTACAAAAGATGATGGACAAGCAGCAAACAATCTATTTAGGTGGCTTGTCTTCTCTTGGTCCATCTTTGCTGATGGCTATGAAGGCCAATCCTTGAGAGGCAGGTTCTGCCACATCTGCTGCACATGAAGCTGCTAGGTGATGCTGTAAATTGTTGTTTTTGATGTTGGCGCCCGTTGCCAAGCTGCTGTAGCAACTGGTCATTGTGGTAGTGCACACCAGTCCACAAGATACATCGCCATTTCCCTCTTTCACCAGCTCGTGACTCCCTAGTGTGATAGTTGACAGCTGATGCAGACAGTAAAAGTGAATAATAAATTATGGCCTGGATTTTGTGGTGAAAATATTGGTAAGACTCATCATTATTAAAGTGTAAGTCAGACAATAACTTGCGGTACCACACCTGCACAGGTGAATGCGGAAATTAGGAAGTTGCTGTCTGAGTTGCCCTGTTCCTCCAGAGGCTGCACTATGCATAGAATCGACAATGGAATATATGTGAAGTTGTGATGCTAAATCATAGATACCCACTAAACTTGCCAGAAAAAGTTAGAACTTATTCATTCCATTGTAAGTACATTTTTAACACTCTGATCAGTCTTAACTTAGCAGTAACAGTTCTTCAAACTGATTGGGTAAGGAGGTACACAGTCGTTTGCCCTGTTCACTCAGGTCTCAAATTGCCTGCAGAGGGCACTGCACCAAAATGGCTTCCTAATCACAGCAAGTTCCAATGCAGAAGCCCATTGAAAGTCTGTGGGCAAGTGCAAGTCTAATGAACAGCTGGTGGCATTCATTCGCCACTCAGACCTCTATCAGTTATGCTGAAAGAGATAAGAATAATGCCATTTATGTTGTACACACAGCTGAAAAGTAACATGATTGTCAGCTTGGAGTCACGGCCAATCTCACAAATAGCACATCGGATCTTCCCCTCAACAATGAAGTCTCTTTCACTGAGTACCAAGGGTCTGGCAAAACATTGAGCAGAATTTTCCCAGGCCAGTGGAGGTGGGTTTGGGGGTGGGCGAGGTGGGAAAGTCATGGAAATTGACGTTGGGTCGGGATCCCGATGTGATCCCGCCCTCTTCTGGCTTTGCTTGAGGTGGCATTGAAGGCGAGCAGGGAACTCCCTCGGATCTGTCGGATATGTGATTAAGTAGTGGATGAGGTTGCTAAGGTGCCAATTATGAGCTGTTTTAGCCCTAAATATTGGATTTCCCAGCTAGGGGACCTGTTTCCCTACCGTTAGGCAACTCACCAGGGTCACTGAGGCAAGTGCATGCCAGGAAGAGTTTCTTCAGTGAAACTGACAAGCTGTGAAGGCTTTGATCAGTTACACTGAAGAGCTCCAGCCATGGTCATTGAGAGACTACCGTTCAAAGCACTTCTTCTCTCAGAGAGTGCTTTCACTGTCTGACAGGTGATTGCCAACTTCTTGGAAGATTCTTCACCTGTCTAGCACTTCACTCACTTGCAGCTGCACCTCCCTGCTGCCAGTCTTCAACATGGCATGGGAGGATCTTATATAGCTTCACCTTTGACCTCTGCTCAGGGTCAAGAGCAGAGGCCACACCACCACCAAGAGCTCCAGCAGCAATAGGAGCAACACCAGCAACAGCAGCAGCGACCTTCTCTTCAATTGCATGCCCCTTCACAGGGCAGAGGAGATGGACATTGAGATTCAACTGGAAGGAGGAGAGACCCTCAGCACATGCTCTACAGGCAGAGGATCATCTTTCCTGATATGTTTGAGCACAGTGCCTCAGGAGGCTCAGACTGTCATGACAGGTTGCTGCTGACACCTGTAGCCTCCCGGATCAAGACCTCCTTCCCATGGAGCAGGTGGGCACACATTGCCAGTGGTCGACAAGGAGCCTTTAACTGGAGGGCACTCCCTTGAGTCTCTACCTCTCACCAAATTGTGTGCTGTATTCTCCTGCAAGGAGAGAAAGCAGAGAAGTGCGAGTGTTCATTCTGGTTTTTTTGCAGAGGAGGGAGGGACACCATTTGTGGAGGGTCACTGTGAGGCCTGAGTGCGAGAGGGCTTAGGCTGAGGGTGAATGCAAGTGTTGGGCTGCTCAGATGGGTATGTGACGTGCCTGGAGAGAGAGCGGAATGAGTGGAGCTGGAAGGTGTATTGACCTGAAGCGTGCTGTGTAGGAGAATGCTGGGCAAGTCAAAGTGGGGGGCTTGGCACCTAAAGGTGTTATGCTACACACCTGTCCTGAGGTCTTCAATCCTCTTGCTGCGCTTTCTCCAGGTTGGAGGGACCAAGTTTTGCTGCTGACTTCCTTGGTCACTTCCATCTACACCTGTTTGGTTGGAGAGGCTCTTCTTTTCCTCCTGTCCTTGGGAGAGCTCACCTCACTGCAAATCCTCAGATCTCTCAGCAGGACCTCCAGGTAATAGTGAGACACCCAGGGAGCAGCCTTCCCTGGTCTCCTTTCCGTTCCTGTGGTTGCTGCAGCCTCAAAAATCCAAGTGTTGGCAAGCCATTGCAACCCATGCCATAGTCCATTTAATTAGAAATCCTTCCTTTGGCATAATGTGCTCATCATCCCATCCACTCTCCCTAATTGGTTGGGGAGCCCAGAGGCGAGATGACAATTGGTTTGCTCAGGTAATGAGCAACTGCCAGGTCTGCCATTCAGAGAGTTGGGTTCCAGACCCGAAAATGGCCCTGCCACTCCTAAAGGGACTAAGGTGGTAAGATAGTTACAGTTAGAGTGAATAATTTTGTGTTTGAGTTTCATTTTTTTACATTTTATTTTGGATTACTGATTGAGTTACCATTGACAGAGAGACTCCTATTTATACCATGCTTTATCAAATCTCTAAGAAATATCTCAAAGCATCTCAGATGAATTACTTTTTTTATATAATGCAGTCATTGATATTACGCAAATTACAGCAAATGCTGCAGCCAGTTTGCATAAAGCAAAGGCCCCACAAGTAGAAGGGATCAGTTAACCCATTTTTGATAGTGTTACTTGAAAAAGAAGATTGGCCCAGAACACCATGAAAGTGCATTGCTCTTCTTTGTAAAGTATTATATGTCTCTGACATCCACCCAAGCCGGCAGACATAGCCTCGATTTAATATTCCATCCAATACAGTCAGTACCCCTTGAGAAAATAATTCCAAACTATGAGCTAAACTTCTGTGCCCATGTACTTCTGACTTAGAGGTGTGAGTGCTCCAATGAACCAAGCTGAGAAAGAAATGGAGTGGGGGAAGCTATGCTTTTATCCACATCACCTAAATAAATATAGCCACTCTCAATTGGAGGAGACAAGATAGATACACACTTGTGAGCCAGTTGCCTCACTAATAAAATAGTTCTTCTTAACAATAGGAAAAAAACATTTAAAATAAAGTCAATGAATTAAATCAATAGTATTTATAAAGCATGTCATTGATTAGGGGGTTGTTATGATCTCAGTTGCCTTTGAAAAAGTATGTTATTTATTTTGGAAATCTACCATCAGTCCTAGAGCGGGTCTCCTTTGAACTACATGAAAAAATGCCATCAGGCTCATACAGACTTGTCCCTGCCACAGTACCAAAATGGCTCTTAAAGTCACAAATGCCATCCTATATGTCTGTAACAATGGTATACTATCCCTCCTCATCCTTCTTGACCCATCTGCAGACTTTGATGTGGTTGACCACACCATCTTCCTCCAATGCTTCTCCCCTGTCGTCCAGCTGGGTGGGATTGCACTCGCCTGGTTCCATTCTTATCTATCCAGTCATAACCAGAGAATTACCTGCAGTGGTTTCTGCTCCTGCTCCTACACTGTTACCTCTAGTATCCCCCAAGAATCTGTGCTTGGCTTCCTCCTAATTCTCACCTACATGCTGCCCCTCAGCAACATCATCCGAAAATACAGTTTCACTTTCCATACATACTCTGATGACACTCGCTCTACCTCAACACCACATCTCTCAACCCCTCCACTGCCTCTAAATTGTCAGACTGCTTGTCCGACATCCAGTATTGGATGAGCAGAAATTCCTTCCAACTAAATATTGGGAAAACCAAAGCCATTGCCTTCATCCCTGCCACAAATTCTGTTCCCTAACCACTGACTCTATCCCTCTCCTGAGCAACTGTCAGAGACTAAACCAGACTGTTCACAATGTCGGTGTGCTTTTTGACCCTGAGATGAACTTCCAACCACATATCCATTCCATCACTAAAACTGCCTGTTTCCACCCCTAATATTGCACAACTCTGCCCCACCTCAGCTCGTCTGCAGCTGAAACCCTCATTCATGCCTTTGTTACCTCCAGACTTGACTATTCCAACACACTGCTGGCCAGCCTCCACTCTTCCACCCTCTGTAAATTTGATGTCATCTAAAACTCTGCTACTTGTGTCTTTAGTTGCACCAAACCCCATTCACCCATCACCCCGCACTCGCTGACCTACATTAGCTCTTGGTTAAGCAATGCCTCAATTTTAAAAGTCTCCTCCTTGTTTTCAATAGCCTCACACCTCTCTATCTTTGGAGCCTCCTTCAGCCCCACAACCCTCTGAGATTTCTGCCCTCCTCTAATTTTGCCCTCTTCAGCATCCCTGATTTTAATCCCTGCACCATTGACAGCTGTCAAGGCCCTAAGTTCTGCAATTCCCTCACTAAACCTCTCTGCCTTTTTACCTTTCTTTCCTCCTTAAATCTTTGGTCTTATGCCCTAATATCTCTTTACGTGGCTCAGTGTTAAATTTTGTTTGATAGCACCCCTGTGAAGCCCCTTGGGATGTTTTACTATGTTAAAGTCTCTTTCTGAATCTAAGTTCTTGTTGTTGCCCTATTTCTTACTGCTTCCAACCCCAATAACCCATCTTCTTTCTCTCCCACTTCCAATGAATGGCAAAAAAAAAAGAGAACCATGGCAAAAATTCAGGGCACCTCTTTGAAAAGTTTCTCTTGAATTCCTCAAAAGATATTTAGGGAAGCTCTGGAGGCCACGAACCCTTTACAAACTACCTGGAATCTTACCTTCCTTCTGCCATGATCATATAGGGCAGAACTTTCAACTTTGGAAATATTGGATTGACCACCTGATATATGCACCACGTACTTTTCCTTTCCCTTGACGTCATCAGAAAAGAGAATTGCAGGTTTGATACTGCCAGTTTTACTCACCCGCCAAAGTTGAAAGTTCTGCCCATAGTTTGGGCATTCAGTGCCACCTTGAAGGACTGCAAGGAGTTGGTCCTCACCATCACTTCTAAAATATTGCTCCACAGGTCACTCTTTGAGAAAAAGGAAACTATTTCACATCCAACCTCATTCCCTGCTTTCTCAATATAAATGTAGAGTGTACTCACTGCAGGGCTGCTTTTCATCCTCGGTGTCAGGCAGGGACAGGGTGCTAACATGTTGGAAATAGGAACACAGCACTTTCCAAACCATTCTCTTCTGTTTTGGTGAGCAGCTGTTGAAATGAGTGGCCCAAGCAACCATTGGAAACAGACAGGAGCCTAATTAGTCCATGTAAATTGAGATTCTCTAATGATAATAGGAGCCCGATGCAATTTTGAGATACCTTAAAGGGACCTTTCCGATTGATTACCATTGTTCAGCCCAGCCGTGGAAGTTTCAAGTATACTCCATTATTTGAAATCTTGCTTTCCTTTCAATGAGAAAGAATATTTTATTGACTCCCAAAGGGACCCTCTGTCTTTATCTTCCCTACCTATAGAGAGTACAAAGCAATATTCTTCTGGTAGAATGTAGTGTTTGATTTATGAGAAAGGACTAAAAAAACGTGGGTATTTCAGCCTGGAAGGGAAGAGATGGATTTTACAGGCCCTTTGGAGGTGGGCTGGGAGATGGAAAGCCTTGTAAAATGGTGGTGGAAGGCGTTGGGAGGGGAGCCCGATGCCTTCTGTTAGCTATGGGATATTACCAGCAGTGGGAACAGCAGCAGCATGGCCTCTCGCTGACCGGACATGGACAGCTAATTAAACAAGTTAAGTGCCTACTTAAGGGCCACTTCCTGCCCCCGCTGGCATTTTACCATCATCAGGAGGGGCTGCTGCCACGTGGGAAGACTGCCAGCAGGTTCCCTCGGAGTGGAGGGGCCCTCCTTTATGGCCCCTCCATAGCCCACTGAGGGCCCCCTGGTGGCACTGGTCAACCATGCAGCTGCGGCGCCGCCACTGGAGGATGCACCCCTTGATTGCCGGGGTTGCCTTTGAGGGCACCCTCAGAATGGAGGCAGCCTCTTCCTGAAGCCTCAGCAGTGGCCACCTCTATCGGTGGCACTGCCAAGGCTGTTGAGCTACTGGCCCTCTAATTGGGCTGGCAGCTCTGGGAGGCGGGCTACCACCCTCAATTGGGCAGCAGTCCCAGCGGCAGCCTCTTAATTGGACACTGGTGGTAAAATGCCGCCCAGGATCCCATCACTCACCCACGGGGGCTTGGGTTCTGCTTTTGATGCTGGTGGCAGGACAACACTGGGCTTGGGAAAATTCAGGCTGTTGTGTCTGAGAAGTGTTCTCCTGGAGATTGATAAGATTGTTTACGAAATGGAAAAAGTAAGTCCAGAATATTAATTCAAGTTTAATAGTGGGACACAGAGACATAGATTTAAACTAGCATAAGATAAATTTAGGACATTTCAGGAAATTCTTTTCACAAACATACGGAATAGACTTCCAGGAAGTGTTTTAGGGCCAAAAACTTTGCAATCTTTTCAGAAATAATTGGCGTTGTAACAAAGAGCCTTTAGGATCTTACAAGGTAGATGAACTAAGACAAGCCAATTGACCTCCCTCATCCGTAACTATCTTGTGACTGTATTGATACAGTATTTGCACTGTTTCCCAAATCAACTGAACTACCAGATCCGAGTATCCCATATTTCTTGAACAGAATTATTCGATGCAGTTAAAATAATCATACATTGGCTTGATGTGACTTCCTTTATGTAACACTATCTTATACCAAGTTATTTATGAAAATTGTTTTGTTTTTAAGTGACAATTTACAAGGATTCTAAATATTGGAAGTATTTAGCTAATGGTAGAAGGTTCAAAGCCTTGGGCCATTGTGGCAACAAAATGTTAAAATTATTTAGAGCACATTTCAGTAAAGTAGTAAATTCCAATAAACCTAGAAGCAGAGACGAGAATGCTTTTGTAAATTTATCACTACAATGAAGGGTTTGTGTTTAAAGATAGTTTGTGTATGTATGTCAAATAATAAATCCTTTTAGCACACAAGAGATAAATCAGAGTGCAGGGAGAAATAGCACCTGAAGGAGCTAAAATCCAGGTGTAGAACTGCGCAAAGCAATTTTTCCCAGAATTAAACGCGAGAAAGTGCAAAGGAGAAAGATTTATATGCACGTCCATTTTCATCTGGATAATTTTGTTTGTTGAATTGAATATGCATTTAACAAGGATTTGCTGCAGTAATGTGTCTTTTGCTCTGCCTTTGCGAATCCTCTCTTGACAGATCTATTTCTGTAGCAACCTTGTCACATCTTGATCGGGCACAGGAATGATATGTGGGATTTTCATACTAAGCACAAGAAATGACAGGATCGTCCATTGTAAAATGACACTTTTTGACACAGATTTATAGCACATTTGAGTCTTAATGGAAATCACATGCCATCCTTTGGTTGGAGACTCAAAAAGTTTGCTGCATTGTGCACATAAAGGTTACATTTAGTCCAGGTTCAACAAATAGATTACTTCACAGATTTTCATTTATTTTAATAATTTTATTTTCCTGTAGTGCATTTGTTTTAAAAACACACAGTTGTGGATACTGAGTTTTTAAAATTTGAAGAATGGCGGGGGTATTTTGACAGTACGATGCTTCAAAAGCTGATAATCCCCTTAAGAGCTTCCAATTGCTTCCAACTGTGGTTTGTGTTTGTCAGGGGAAATCACACAATAAGAATTCACTTTGTTTCTTTTTTTAATCCCTTCTCACCACCCCCATAGTTTCTATAACAATAGTTCACAACTCAAATCCTCCAGCTTCAATGTCTCATATTGTCTAAATCTGAGGGTTTTCAAAGATCTGCAGCTAAAAATAACTATGCATCCTACAAGCTCCCAAGGTACTTTATGAGTGTAGGAGTAAACATTAATTTATCAACAACAGCAGTCAGAATATCTTCAACTTTCTAAAGGCTGTGGTATCTTTGCTGAAATGAAATTGAATCAGTGAATTAATTTGTATTTTTCTGGCTGTATAATTTAATTGTATTGTGTATTTCACCTCAGGGGTAAAACACCTCACACTTATGTTGTTGGGTGCAACGTGTGTATATCTTGCTGACCAAAGTGCAATAGTATAGTTATTGGGCACAAGTTTCTACCTAGAATTCCCACATTCTTGTCTACTTCATGATCTCTGCTGTGCTGTCAAGGAAAGGGATTGAAATCTATCGTACAAATTTCTTCTCCTATCCTGGGGCCATTCTGTACTAACTGGTTAAGGGTTGGAATTGACAAGACAAGCAGCAATGATGCATGACCCTTAAAAATCTAATGAGGGGGAATAATACAATTTTAAAAATGGGGTGAGGGAGAAACAATGAAGGCCATTTAGTGCTCAGCGTGAGAGTAAGTACTGATGCATGTACTGGACAATTTGTATTAGACTAAAGGACCTATATCGTCTTTCATATTCTTAATGCACAGGGGTGATCATCATAGGATTTCAGTACCTTGTGCTGTTGACAGAAAAATGTATTGCGTTTCAATATGTGCCTTCCCACAATCAAATTACTTCAGTACTACTGAGAAATAAAATCACAGTCATTATTACTCTTCTGAAAGATCGGACTGGAATTTCCCCTGAATGGTGTAATCAGCAGGTTACGCCAACATTTATGTTGGTTTCTACACCAATTTTGCAGACCAGTATCAGTACTTAAGCCAAAATTTCCTGCCAATCTCAACATACACCTGAAAAGAAAAGCCAGTGTAAACAAGCGGAAATTGCAGAAATATTCAAGGTGGAGGAAAACACAGAACTTCTGCCATATTGCTTCTTTAGGTCTTTCTTTATGTATGACAATTATGTTTGAAGTTATTAAACCACACGGTTATGCACATGGTATCAATTATTTTGCAAATATGCTATCTGAACCTCCCAGTTAGATTACAATCTGAACTCACAATCAGGTGTCCGCTTATCCTAGTTGCTAACACTCTTACTTCTAGGTCAGAACACTGGGCGAGGGGTGGGAGTTGGGGGTGGTAAATCTCCATCTTCACTGCATGGGCAGGAGTCTGATGGAACGGATCACCTGCTCATTTATGGAATGTACCAGCTTTTCATGTGATCAGCTCCACCATATTACTTCCATGTGATAAAGACAAATTTACACCTCGGAGTTTGAGCCCTAAAGCAGGGTTTGACTGCATAATGTAGGCCAGGGATTCCCTAATTTGTGTACTGTTGGAAGCAGGTGCAATTTTTTTTTTGGAATCTGTGTCCATGCTATTATACTTTTTTCACCTTTCCCTTCGCTTCACTCTTGTCTCCCTTTCCTCATTAATTTCAATATATGTCTTCCTATACTTCCTCCTTTCCCACCTATTCTCATCATATACAATTTGACCACCCATTCTTTTCTCTTGACTTTGTATGTCTCTCTTTCGCTCTTTCACTTCCCCACCACCTTCATTCAGGTCACGCTCTTCCGCCTCCTTCGCCTTTTTCCCTCTCCACCCTCACCCGTGCCTCTCCCTCTCCCTGCCTTTGCTTCTCTCTCACTCTCTGTCTCTCACCTCCTTCTGTCTCTATTTTCTCTTTTTTCTCTTTTATTTTGTTCATGCATTTTTACACCTCTACCCTATTTGGCTCTGCAACTGTGGCTGGAGAGAAGGAGCAACTTTGAGACTTGAGCAGGGTCCAGGGCAACAGCTAAAAGCTGCGGCCTCAGTACTCAGGAACTGGGTAGATCCAGCAGCAACAACCTGCCCCATGGAGGGCTCCCCTTCAGCAGCACCTGCCATCCCTGCAAAAACTATGCCCTCCCCCACCCCCTGCCCTCCAGTCTGACTCCCATCCCCCTCACAGGGGCTCAGTAGATCGTCCCCAGTGAGGCTCGAACCCCACTTACCTTCTTGAAGGGTGACGACCATCGCCCTCTTCTGGGTTAGGTGCAGTCCCAGCAGTGGATACTACTCTCGGTGGCACTGCTGAGACTGAAGAGTTGCTGACCCTCTGATTAGCCAGCAGCTCTTGGAGGCAGGAGTTCCTGCCTCAGAGGGGCAATGTCCTGACCGAGGCCAATTAAGGGCCTGGGCCATGCAAAATTGCAGCATGGCTTCAAGCCCGGCGGAGGCGGGCTCTCCCCTGACCTTTCAGGCAGTGGGCGGGGTCACCGCCTGAATGTAAAATTCCGGCCCCCATAGCACTATTTGAAGACGTCCTGCAAGTTCATCTGGAGGCCTCACTACTATTCCACCTTCAACTAGTAGCACCTTTGTGATTTTGCTACCACAGTATGGCTGCCATGTTGCCCATGCAGCAAGTCGCTGTGCATTGAAAATTAATTCTTGCAACACTTTGAGGCATTTCAAGATCATAAGTCTCTATAGAAATGGGAATGTTGTATTATTACTGCACACATAAAGCATTCAAACTGCTCAATTAGATTACAGCCTGTAACTCACTGCCAGGTATCCATTCTTTTATACATGTATACATCATCTGAAGCTCTTGATTAGATTACATCCTGTAACTCACTTCCAATTATTCATTATTGTCTATGTGGTACATGGTTCAAACCTATATCTGTTTTCTTTATTTTTAATATTAGTATTCTCTAACACATGAGTCCTGCTTGCAGTTTACTGAGTGAACATGTTTCTCTAGAATCATCAGATGATCCCAAATGTTCTCATCTTTCATACTGTAAAACTCAGAGAAAGAAAACAGTTTGCTTTTATATTGCATCTTTCACATCCTCAGGAGAATCCCAAGTCCTTCATCACCAATGAATTAATTCTGAATTGCTATCACTGTTGCTTTCAAAGGCAAACATTACAGCAAATCTGCACTGAGCAAGGTCTCACAAACAACAGTGACCAGTTTCGGTGGTGGTGTTTGATGCCAACCAGGATATCAGAAGAACTCCTTGTTGTTATTAAAAAATAAATGCCTTGGAATCTTTTACATGCACCTGAACAACAGAGTGGGTCTTGGTTCTGAAATACAGCATCTCCAATGATTCAGCACTCCCTCATTATGGCACTAAATTGTCAGCGTACATTTAGTGCACACGCACCTGCAGTGGGACTTGAACCCACAAATTTTTGGCTCGAGGTGAGAGACCTACTACAGAGTTGAGAGGTCAGGTATCAACAGATATTCAGTGTGAAACATTCCACTGTAATATCATGTGAACAGAGATTGAAATCTGCATTCTGGAAACAGTGGGACACGGATGGCATGCCGCATTAATTAAGTCATCACAGCAGAATTTCTACACAAGATGTCTACTGACAAAGCCTTCCAGTAACTTATATAACCAACTATCAGTGGTTATTACTGATGTTCCTTTGCAGTAATCAGGGCAATTTATCTGCCCATCCCAGCAAAGCAGCCAATGTTCAGGAAAATGCAAAACTCTTCAGGTGATGGAGATGCTAATACTCATTTGTTGGACACCTACTGTAGTTGCAACAGCTGTGTGAACGCTGTAATCTCCCCCATCAAATAGTGCTGTTCAATAAATGTATCAATGTCTGCTTACACACTGTATACTTAAAAATTCTTGGGTATTTGGTTGTCTTATGAGATGATTACATAATCCATCAAAACATCAAGATCAGTGCTGCAACTGCTGAACAGATATTTTGCATATAAAGAGATTTCTCCAGGCTTAGGCTCTAAAATGGCCCTTATCAGTGGTTACTTAAATTTAGAAGTCTACCAATAAGCTAATATGGGCTCTGTGATTTCACCTTCCAACTGGAGTTCCCATTTTACTGTTCCTACAAAGACATGTGCTTCTTCTTTGGCCTCCTTGTCTCGGGAGACAATGGGTAAGCGCCTGGAGGTGGTCAGTGGTTTGTGGAGCAGCGCCTGGAATGGCTATAAAGGCCAATACTAGAGTGACAGACTCTTCCACAGGTGCTGCAGATAAAATTGGTTGTCGGGGCTGTTACGCAGTTGGCTCTCCCCTTGCGCTTCTGTCTTTTTTCCTGCCAACTGCTAAGTCTCTTCGACTCGCCACACTTTAACCCCGCCTTTATGGCTGCCCGCCAGCTCTGGTGATCGCTGGGAACTGACTCCTGCGACTTGTGATCAATGTCACAGGACTTCATGTCGCATTTGCAGACGTCTTTAAAGAGGAGACATGGACGGCCAGTAGGTCTGATACCAGTGGCGAGCTCACTGTACAATGTGACTTTGGGGATCCTGCCATCTTCCATGCGGCTCACATGGCCAAGCCATCTCAAGCGCCGCTGACTCAGTAGTGTGTATAAGCTGGGGATGTTGGCCGCCTCGAGGACTTCTGTGTTGGAGATGCGGTCCTGCCACCCGATGCCAAGGATTCTCCGGAGGCAGCGAAGATGGAATGAATTGAGACGTCACTCTTAGCTGACATACGTTGTCCAGGCCTCGCTGCCGTAGAACAAGGTACTGAGGACAGAGGCTTGATACACTCGGACTTTTGTGTTCCGTGTCAGTGCGCCATTTTCCCACACTCTCTTGGCCAATCTGGACATAGCAGTGGAAGCCTTTCCCATGCGCTTGTTGATTTCTGCATCGAGAGACAGGTTACTGGTGATAGTTGAGCCTAGGTAGGTGAACTCTTGAACCACTTACAGAGCGTGGTCGCCGATATTGATGGATGGAGCATTTCTGACGTCCTGTCCCATGATGTTCATTTTCTTGAGGCTGATGGTTAGGCCAATTCCGTTGCAGGCAGCCACAAACCTGTCGATGAGACTCTGCAGACACTCTTCAGTGTGAGATGTTAAAGCAGCATCGTCAGCAAAGAGGAGTTCCCTGATGAGGACTTTCCGTACTTTGGTCTTCATTCTTAGGCGGGCAAGGTTGAACAACCTGCCACCTGATCTTGTGTGGAGGAAATTCCTTCTTCTGAAGACTTGAACGCGTGTGAGAGCAGCAGAGAGAAGAAAATCCCAAACAGTGTAGGTGCGAGAACACAGCCCTGTTTCACGCCACTCAGGCTAGGAAAGGGGTCTGATGAGGCGCCGCTATGCTGAATTGTGCCTTTCATATTGTCATGGAATGAGGTGATGATACTTCGTAGCTTTGGTGGACATCTGATCTTTTCTAGTAGTCTGAAGAGACCACGTCTGCTGACGAGGTCAAAGGCTTTGGTGAGATCAATGAAAGTAACGTAGAGGGGCATCTGTTGATCGCGGCATTTCTCCTGTAGCTGACGAAGGGAGAACAGCATGTCAATGGTCGATCTCTCTGCTCGAAAGCCACACTGTGCCTCAGGGTAGACACGCTCGGCCAGCTTCTGGAGCCTGTTTAAAGCGACTCGAGCGAAGACTTTCCCCACTGTGCTGAGCAAGGAGATTCCACAGTAGTTGTTGCAGTCACCGCGGTCACCTTTGTTTTTATAGAGGGGATGATATTGGCATCGCGCATGTCCTGTGATACTGCTCCCTCGTCTCAGCACAGGCAAAGCAGTTCGTAGAGTGCTGAGAGCTTGGCAGGCTTAGCACTCTTGATTATTTCAGGGGTAATGCTGTCTTTCCCAGGGGCTTTTCCGCTGGCTAGAGAATCAATGGCATCACTGAGTTCCGATTTTGTTGGCTGTACGTCCAGCTCATCCATGACTGGCAGAGAATGGGCTGCATTGAGGGCGGTCTCAGTGACAACATTCTCCCTGGAGTACACAGTTCTAGGTAGTGCTCAACCCAGCGGTCCATTTGCTTGCATTGGTCAGTGATTGTGTCCCCTGATTTAGATTTGAGGGGGGCGATCTTCTTGATGGTTGGCCCAAAAGCTCTCTTAATGCCATCATACATTCCTCTGATGTTTCCGGTGTCTGAGGCCAGCTGAATATGACTGCATAGGTATTGCCAGTAGTCATTTGCGCAGCGCCTGGCTGTTCTTTGTGCAGCGCTTCTGTTTGTTTTAAGTGCGAAGGATGTCAACTCGCTGGGGGCTTTTTTGTAGTTCAGCAGTGCAATGCGCTTAGCGGCTATGACAGATTCCAGCTCTTCAAAATGAGATTGAAACCAGTCTGCATTCTGCTTCACACGTTTCCCATAGGTGATCATGGCTGAATCATAGATGGCGTCTCTGATGTGGGCCCACTTGGTCTCTGCATCCCCTGTGGGAGTGTTTTGAAGGGCTTTTTCAAGTGAATTTAGAAATTTTTGTAACAGCTGTGGATAAGAAATTCTGCTCGTGTTGATGCGCGGGTGGCCCTTCTGCTTGGAGTGACGCAGCTTCTTTTTTTTTTAGTTTTTTTTGTTTTAGTTTTAGAGATACAGCACTGAAACAGGCCCTTCGGCCCACCGAGTCTGTGCCGACCGTCAACCACCCATTTATACTAATCCTACACTAATCCCATATTCATACCACATCCCCACCTGTCCCTGTATTTCCCTACCACCTACCTATACTAGGGGCAATTTGTAATGGCCAATTTACCTACCAACCTGCAAGTCTTTGGCATGTGGGAGGAAACCGGAGCACCCGGAGGAAACCCACGCAGACACAGGGAGAACTTGCAAACTCCACACAGGCAGTATCCAGAATTGAACCTGTGTCGCTGGAGCTGTGAGGCTGCGGTGCTAACCACTGTGCCGCCCAACAATGTTGATTTGAGTCTAACCTTGCTGCACACCAGGGAGTGGTCGGTGTCGCACTCTGCACTGTGGAAGCTGCATGTGATTTGAACACAGTTTAAGGAGGCTCGCCTTGTGACGATGAGGTCCAGCTGGTACCAACAACGTGATCTAGGGTGCCTCCAAGAAACCTGGTGACAGGGTTTACTGTGAAAGAACGAGTTGGTAATGCAGAGGTTATGATAGGTACACAACTCAAGCAGTCTCTGTCCATTCTCATTCATCCTTCCAATGCCATAGTGCCCAAGGCAGGATGGCCATGAGTCATGGTTGGCCCCAACCCTGGCATTAAAGTCCCCCAGCAGGAACAGATGATCGGTATTGGGGATGCTACTCATGATATTATGGAGTTCCTCGTAGGACTGGTCTTTATCTTCAGGTGGGGAGCAGAGTGTTGGAGCGTAGATGCTGAGTAGGTGTACTGGACCAGAGGCGGTGAGCAGTTGGATGGACAGTATACGTTCTGAGCCATTTGAAGGTGGCTCTATCATGCACATCAAGGCTAAGTCTGTTTGTTAGGTTACGCACTCCCAGCGTCCCTCGTGCTTACCAGCTTCCTCAATTTTCTTTTCAGCCATTGAGAGATGTACCAGACTCGGCAGTATTTGAAAGCTATTTCTGTAGCACTCGAAGTCATGTTAATAGAACAAAATTAAAAGTATGTTGTATGAATATTAATGAATAGTTAAAATATTAGTATCTAATATTCGTACAATGTAATTTCAGAGCTATCGTTTTTTTAATTCTTCGTTTTTCAGTTTCTTAATGGTCAGTTACTACCCAAAAGTTAATTTTCATCTATAATATATATTTTAACTTGGTTGAGAGGCATATATCAAGAATATTACTGAAATCAAACTCATACTTAACCAAGCCTGTCCAAAGCAGGTTTTCTGCCAGATTTGATCTCAATCATCTTCATACTTAACATTTACTGAAAAATTTGTAAAATAACCCCAGATTAATTGTATTGTAGAGTCCCCATTGTGCTGCCTCCAGCTTAAAACTGGCAAATGGATTGACCAGCAATTGAGAGACCACCCCAATTTTCATTGCCATTGATGTAAATGGATATGAAAACCAAGTGGTTTCTTTGGGGAATGGTTGATATGCAATATCAGCTTTATATCTGGTGAGTAAGTTAAAAATCTTCCCAGTCTTTCAAAGGTCACAGTGTAAAATGATTAACTAGAAAGATGGTTGTTTTATTTTGAAAGTAAAGTGGATAAATATTTTCTGAAAGGAAAATTTAAAAGCGTATGGGATAGTGCAGGAGAATGAGACTAAGCTCTTTCAGAGAGCTTGCAGAGGTACAATGAGCCAAACGCCCTCCTTCTATGCTGTAAAAGTCAATTGGGCTGGTTTACATCTTCAGGGTACGTCGGGCAAATGATGGGTGGAGTGATCACAATGTGTGCCCGATGGCACCTGCCAGAGACCTGGCCACTTTGATAGTCAAGCCACATTTGCATTCAATTGGTCAGCTGCTAGCACGGTCTGAGTGAGGATAGTTGGCGCCGCCATTTTATTGAGTCAGTAAATCCAGTGGGGCAATCCGCAGATCATAGACCAGCTCTGCAGCGGATTAAAGAGGCTACCAATTGGAGGGGCTGATGGAATGCACCAATGAACGGGGTCGGGGGGGGGGGGTGGATGTGAGAAATAACTGAGACATAGGGAGAGCAATTGAGTCCAAAATTTTTATCACAAAAAATGCCAAATAAATTATTGTTTATTGCTTCCAGAGCTGCTTTGAGCAATCACTTGAGGGAGACGGATTCTCAATATTAGCCACTCTGTGTTGCGGGCATCTCCAGGCATCTCTGTGTCAAAGCAGCACTGGGGTCCTGACACCAGCAAGGGCCCTAGGATTAGTGAGACTTCTACCTATTTCTGGAAGGAGCATTGGCTTCCTCAATCGAGGCCTGCTTGAAAATGGCAGTGGGCAGGTTTCAGGCAGGAAATCAATGGTAACTCTTTCTTTGCCATTTTGGTTTCACTATTGCTCCATTTCCCTTGAAAAGTCGGGCAATAGAGAAATCAAAATTGGGGCCTATGACTGTATCAGGCAACATCAGGCCAGCAGCAATATGGGTTATATGCAGAATAATAGCACCTATTATAGCAGTTTCCCACCAAATTTAAATTAGTAGCATTGCGAAAATGGTGCTGCAGAGCAGTCAAATCAAACCCCAATACATTGGTTCCCAGCAAGACTGGCGAAGTAGGTGGATGAACATTATTTTAAGTTAAGCATAGCAACTTGTTACAAGCAGATGGGAAATTATGGGGGTTGTTTCCCTTTTTCACCTCTCAACTGACTGAAGACAGCGTGTTTAGAAAAAGTGTTTTATTCTCTGAACGTTTTAATGGTCAATAAACAGACAAATAACAGGCTTTCTCATTGGTTTAAAGAAAGGTAAATGTTTATTAAATAATACCTGAAAATATTCGCAACTTTACCCATTCTCGCACACACACACAAGAAAATTTAGAGATTAAAAGATAGCATACATTTATATCTGCTCGTTTTAAAAAGAGTTCATTGTGAAACCTTGTTTGTTTCCTTGGGAGGAAAATTTTTAAAAGATGCAGGCATGCTTTTCCTTTTTCCTGGTTCACTGATGTCAAACTTTAGAAAGTTTCCGGTGGACGGATGCTTTGGCTGCAGACATCTTTGGTCAAATCTCAGTCAAAGTTCAATGGCGATGATCCTGTTACTATTTTTTGGGTAGGGAGTTTCAATGGTCACCTTTATGTCTTTGCCTCCAGGTAGTTTAAACATGGCATTCTGGCAGGGTCCTTCTTACTGGGATGGGTCCCTCTTCTGGCTTCTGGCTTTCTGCACAGAAAATGTCTTTTATCAAAATTCCTTATCAGAGACTTGGGTTGGAATTTTATGGCCCCCAACAAGTGGGCTGATAGCAGGGTCGGGGTCTGTAAAATTGAGTGGGAGGCAAGGGGGACCATTCCCAATGCCTTCCCGCTACTGCTGCAATTTTATGTAGGACAGCGGTGAGAAACGGGCCTGCCCAGCCCAGACCAATTAACTGCCACTTAAGGGCCTCCTCCCTCTACCTGGTATTTTACTCACGGTGGGCAGTCAGCAAAGGCCTCAAGAACACCACGAGGTAAATGCTGGTGGCCTTCTTGCAGGCTGGGGGAAGGCCTTCCTGAACGGGCACCCTGTGCCTCACAGAGGGCCATCCCCGAAACCCCAACTGCCCCACCGCACAACATTCCCCCCACCCCCAAACAACCACCCTCGTCTCGCTGGGGCCCGGCCAGTTGTCCCTGTTGAGTCCCCAAAAACTTACCATTGTTCTGGAACCATCCTTCACCTTGCTTGCGATGGCTGGATATTGTCCCAGCAGTGGTGCTTTGATCTGCTGGCCCGCTGATTGGCCGGTTGCTCCAGTGGCGGGACTTCCTGCCTCAAGGAGGTGGAAGTCCCGCCCAAGGCCAATTAAGGGCCTGGGGAGCGAAAAATCCCAGCCAACGTAAAATTCTGGCTCTGGTTTTTGTCAGGTGACAGAGTTTCTCTCCCATTGTGTTTTCATAAATGGTGTTTGATGATGTGGCAATTGTTAGACAGTGGGTTTGGGTGTTGCTCATCTCTATGCCATCTTAATAAAATAGTGTCTTTATCCTGAGTTTGAGTCTGGAAGCTCCATGTTTGAAAAATCATTCTTAGCCAACTCGTTAAAGAGGGGTAGCCATTTACTCTGAATGGTCCATTTACATTTCTAACGCTTTCTTCAACACTTAACCAGACATGATGATTAGTTCAGGGTTCCAGCAGTTACCATGTGTATTCACAGTACAGGAGAGGTCACCTGACCTCTTACTCCATCTTGTTTTACAGCAAAAGGTGTCTGTTTTGAGTTCAATTCATCTGTTCGTTTCATCAGTTCATTTTATCGTTCATAATTTCTCCTTGCATGAGTGTGACAAGCTGGAGTCAGCAAAGCTTTCCCAGAAGCCATTGTGCATTGTGACCGAATGATGTGTATTTTGGAACAGGTGTATCCTCATACCCACAGGTATCGTCTTCTCCTTGTAAGGAAATTTAAGTGTGCGTGATCTGATGCAGTGGGCTGCATTCACTGGACTCTCCAGGTTCTTCTAAAACTAGAATGTCATTGCACATGTATGAGCACATACGCATGGCTTCATGTGACACGCATTCATGCTTGTGCAGACACAACTTCAAAAGAAACTCTTAACGATGTTGGCAAGGATAAGTGTAACCGTGTCTGTACAGTGATGATCGATGTGCTTACTTCATCTCACCTGTGCTAGGGCCCTTAAAAGAACATGGCCTTCAGTTCTACTCCATCATCATGCTTTGTCCCTGACTGAATTACTGCCACTTTTCACTTCATTTTTGCCATTCTGGTTACTCTTTGAGTAAAGCTGTCAGTTAGTTCCCCCGTTTTGCTTTCGACGTACACTCACTACAAACTGAGTCCATGCTGTTTTAGTATCATATAACGTAGGACCAATGCATCAATAGAGACAACAATGCCAGCCCATCAGTCTGACCTGGATTTGTACTCCATGTCTGAGTGAAAAGGCTGACGTTTGAACCAACTCAACTACTGAGTTCCTATTTTTATTTTACTTCAGCTTGAATACACCATGAATACCTAGCCCAATCAGAGTAAACAGAGGGTGACATTACTAATCAATGTGGAGCATTATTTACCTGATGATTGTGATATCGATTAGAGTCAATGATAGAATTCAAATCCTTCATCAGTCAGGTACAATACTGTGTTTAAGAGATTGTTGTGGAGAATCTGCTTGTTATAATTCTGTTTTTGGTGCTGAAATGGTTTCCAGTTTTTAACTGACATTTTATATATTGTTAAAGCTGGGTAATTGCTCCACAAATACTTAACTGCCACAATATTGCTTTAATCTGATGAATGCTGATCCTATTTAACACGCTGGATGTAATATTAATCCAATTCACAGCTATTTACCTCAGCATTTGCAATATATTCCTAAAAAGAAACCTTTGGTAACAATCATGATGACACAATGAATTTGCATCTGCAATACCATAATTCAAATTCGTGTACCTATTATTAATGTGAGCTTCAGGCTGATGTATTGTCAATTATTAAAAGTACAGTACAGATGTTTCACAACCATATTTTACATTTGAAAAGCCAGGTCACTCATTAACGTCCATGTGAAAGTATTTATTTATTTTTTCTTTTACACAAATCTTTCATAGGTTCAGCTACTGTCAGATATTGTTATGACCGATGTATGCTGTGTGGGTTAAATAGAGGATGCAAGCCCAGGCTGCTAACTGTCTGGGATATTTTTCCACTTATTCTGCTTCAAAAGTGCGTATAGTCTATCAGATTTCCCATCGTATCAATTAGGTCAAGACTTGTCTGCTTCAGGGAAAGAGAGGAAGCACGAGAGGTGAAAATTGGAACACACTGGGAGACAGTGAAGGCTCCATGGGCACTCAAAGCTGAAGTGCATCGCCTGTTTAAATTAGCAAAGAAAGAGCTGCTTATTAATTATAGGCCCACAGAAGATGACAGCACAATACCATTGGGATCAACTTGCCTTCTGATTCCATTATACAAGTTGGTGTCGAGCACACAAGAATAGTGTGGGTCAATTTCAGGAGTAATAGAGAAGCTGTTATATTGGGTAGAGTGCTTTGCCCATAAACTCAAGTCCTGCATTTCTCCATGTTCATAGCAATAGTTCGGGACAGTGCTCAGAAACCTGAGATTCTATTCAAAATCTGATATTCAGAGGCCAAATTTTGCTTAAAATGGAGAAAAATCCATGTTCTGCTCCAAGTCTTTGTAAATGTGTTGAGTCAAAATTTCAGAAGTCTCACTGCACTGCCAGAAGTATAGCCTGGTGGGATTTCTGCCTGTTCCTTCCCAGTGCCAAATCAGGGAACAGAGCTACTTTAATAAAAGGGCTGGCAGTGCTGTCAATATTGGGGCAACTGCGCAGCAAAGCTAGCGTGATTTCAGAATGGCACCTTGCCCATCTACTTGATAGGGGTTTGCAGACTGGTGTGGCCTAATCCAGGAATATTTATAGATTTACACACCACCATTCCTGCTGAGACAAGCTAACTCCATATTGGCAACTGATCAAATATGGAATAAAAACAGAAAATGCTGGAGATACTCAACAGAGATAACGTTTCAGATCAATGGCCTTTCATCAGATGAAAGGTTCTAATGAAAGGTCATTGACCTGAAACATTAACTTTGTTTTTCTCTCCACAGAAGCTGCCTGACCCGTTGAGTATCTCCAGCATTTTCTGTTTTTATTTCAGATTTCCAGCATCCGCAGTATTTTGCTTTGGAGCCTCTCTGGTCTGTATGGCTGAGTGTATGCCCTGTTATGTACCCACTCAGCCAACAGGAAGGAGACTTTTTATGCATCAGTCTTTATTTTGATTATTATTAGATTGATAAGTTATCCAATTTGAATGCTCTGCATCAGCTGTATTGGGGTATCATATTTAACTTTTCACAGTAGTATAAAATGGATGATAGGGAACTGGCCATACTGGGCAGCCAGTGAAATGGTTTATACACTATTGCTGAAAGTTAAATTTACCCTCATGGCATCTTAATTGGAGAGCCATATGTCAACTGGGCTCTTCAACCTACTATAGACCCAACAGTGCTCATAGTTAGAAAGTCTATTATTGTTAGAGGCTCAATTAGTATGAGCTTCATCTGTGAATAACATGGTTACAGATTAAAACCCAACCTAGGGTACGTTGAGCTTATTTTGTCTGCCTGCATTCCATACCAGTGTTCAGCTCTATGATATACTGTACTTGGACTTCCAGAAAACGTTCAATAAAGTTCAACATGAAAGGCATCAACACAAGCTAATGAAATCTATGGAAGCTAAAGACTTCACAAGCTAAAGAAACCTTTACCAACTGATGCTACGTAAGCAAAGGGCAGCAGTAGTGGAAAACTTTGGCACAAAATAGTAAAAGGCCGTATGTTATGAAAGATTCCAGGTATTCCAAGTAGGGTAGCGAAGACAAAAGGATGGATTCTCCCCACAGAGGTGGAATTCTTTCAACGCGAATCTGCCTTGAGGCCGACCCATTTTCCTGGGTTAGAAGTCATTCATAATTGCAGGATTCACACTGCCACAATAGAACTCGCCAAGGCAAAGAGGAGAATCCCAAAGATGCTGGGCAACACTGCAGCACCAGAAAAGGTAATGAGGGGCTTTACAGTGTTGGAAGCACCCTGATGATGGAATCAAAGCTTTCACTGGTAAGATCTGCACAGAATTGAAGGGAGAAGAGGCCTCAACAAGGCCCTCTCGCTCGATTCTCTGACTTCAGAGCCGCCCTTTGGCACTTACCATCATTTTCTACATGGCAGCAATAAGTGGTAAGTGAGGCAGACATCAGGGAACTCGGGACCTGTAACATTACTTGTTCCTTTGGTGTGTGATCTATTGTAAGACTCACAGGACTACAAGTAATATCCAAAGAAAATGTGGGGTTTATAATAACTTAAATAGAACATATATATACAGTTATTGCACAAGTCACATCGAAACACATCTCACTCTGTTGGGCTACACCTACAACTCCCTGGCCATGTGTGACACAACATCACCTCCTCCAGTGACCTTCACCTACAACTTCTTAAGGTCGTCCTCTCATAAGACCACAACGTCCCCTTTTTTCCAAATATCGAAACATATGTACAATATACAATGATGTTGGGGTTCGGACTAACTATCCATGATTAAAACAAAATGTTATTTAAAAGAGAATAAGTTTAACACTCTCTAAAATGTAGACAAGGTTTGCTTATTCATCCCGATCTTGTTATTGTCAACCTCTTCCCAGAGCTGAGCTCATCTTGATGACTCCTCTGAGACTCTGGTGACTCAGAACTCTGGTTGGCATGTTCTTCCTCTGTGCTCGTAGCCTCCATCCGCTCATCTTCAGACTTTGTCTTTGAATGTGTCTGTGATGCCACAGCATTGTCATAAGTAGTGTTGTCGTACAGCTCTCTGAGTTGACTTTGGTTCCGTCTGAGAATCGCATCATTGGGTGTCTAGACCTCATACAATCTGGGCTGACCGCATATCCTCACAACCTCTGCAGGATACCAAGTTCCTGACACATGATTGGGGACTCTGACCTTCTCTCCTACTATCAATCGAGCTAATTCTGGTCCTGTTGCCTGTCATACAATACCTTCATCTTCCCTTGTTTAGACAGATTATAAAAATGATGACGGGCAACTTTACCAATCACTGCAATCCCTCTGGCCTTCGGGTACTTGCTACAATGAACTGAAGCTCAAGGAGAGATTCCTGATCATATCGCCTCTTCGTGTCAAGACTCCTAGCCTCAACGTTATCCTTTACAAGGACCGACCCGATATGCTCGACCTGGGTATTTCCTATTATCTTCAGTGCATTACTGAATACATGTATTGCGACAATTCATAAATCTTGGCATACTGAAGGTCCTGTGACAGTTGGTCCAGTTGTGTCTACAGTGTAAAACATTTGTGGTAGCCACACTGTAGGGTTATCGTTCCAGTACACTTGATTAGAGAACCATTGTAGGCAGTCAGCCTAGCCATGGTGGGTTGTACCATAGATTCCCATTTCTTTAAGTACATGTCCTTCAGTATATGGATGGGCAGAATATTTGCACTTACTCCTGTGTCATTTTTCACTCTGAGTTTATGCTTTGCCAGTCTTCTGTGGACATACAATCACATTTATGGCAAATGCCTCAGATTGCGTGATAGCGTTGACATGCTGATTCAAATTAACTATGTGAAATACTTGCTCGCTGTTTGCACGAGTGCACTCTTTGTCTGCGTCCTCCTGACAATCTGTCTCACTGCTGACCTGATATACTTGATGGGCTTTTGTTGTGCGTTGGCATACCTTTTGTTACGTTTGCCATGCTGTCTTGCAGATGTTCTCTCTGCATGTGGTCTGTCACCATTCCTGTGTGCAAAATCTGTGCTCAGCCTTCTGCACTGCTTTGTCCTCACATGCCACAAGCTTTGCACAGGTCCTGGTACTCCAGACAACTGCAAATTGAGTGAGCTGGGCCACATTTGCCACAAGGCTTAGCAGACATCTGACCATACCATCTACCAGACCAATTGTTGTGGCCACCCCCAACACTTGTAACTGTTGGTGCCCAGTCAGGATGACTTCAAATTTCCTTCCATCATTGAGTAATGCATCGGTGGTGTTCCCTTTCTTCTTTTCTAGCAGTTCTTTTTTATAGGTCTCTATTGGGGTAGACAAAAGTACTATCTGTATAACTCGTTCTGACAATTCAGTGTCTGCAAATTCACAATATTGAGCTTTGTCTGGGCATCTTGCAACAAACTAGTCAATGGACTCATATTGCCTTTGCCGGTAGGTCATAGGCTCAAGCCTATGTACTTGGAAATTTACCTTCACCTTGAGTTGCTACTCCAGGAATGTCCATATCTTGCTAGGGTCCTTCTGCTCCTCAGCTGACAATCCTGCTGTATTGATCCATTGCAGGCCTTGTTGCCAAGTGTGATCTTAATCTGGATGGCCTGTTTCTCTGGTTTGCTCGCTTCTTGATCCAGGAAACACAGTTCCATTCATTGTCAAAACAGTTTAAATTGAGTCGCTATGTTCAACACCTTCCAATCTATAACTGGATATCTGAAAGCCATTGTTTGAATGATCCTGCTTTTTATATATATAAATATAAGACTATTTACAGGTTTTTTTTCTTGTTTAGACAGATTATTTTTTTGTAGGTCTGCCCCTTTAAGAGTGAGATACCACAGTTGCTTTCTGTTTGCACAGCTCAACTTTTAATAACTGTGAAACAGCTTTTTTCTCTTCTTCTGGCTGCGGCTTGCAGTACAGGCAGCTGCCACAATCAGGCCTTCTCACTTTGCTGTGGACCTCCAGTGGTGCTGTCGAATTCTTCCCTCTCTTTTTGGCTTAGTCCCCACCCATGAAGCAAAAAAACCCAGGAAAACTAAAATAGTAATAGGTTCAGCTACTGCTTTTCAAATTTTTCGACCCACTGCCAGATTGGTTGAAAACTCCGATCTCCTGGCAAATTGCCTACTGCACTCACCTCCCAGGGTCCTGTCTATGCTCTTAGCAGGGCCTCCTGCCTGCTGCTGTCCAGATCTTCAGTCACTCCAGGTAGGCAATCGGCTACTCCTTGTTCTCTCATAGTGTGTTCTTCAAAATAAAATCCAACGTTGCCACGATGTAATATTTGGTGGTCTTCAGAAAAAAAAAATCCCAAACATTGCCACCATGTAATATTACTTGTATCATTGGCATGTGTTCTGTTGTAAAACTCACAGGACTACAAGTAATATCCAAAGAAAATGTGGGTTTTATTGTAACTCAACACAACATATATAAATACAAACAGTTACTGCAGAAGTCACATCTAAATGCATCTCACTCCATCAGGCTACACCCACATTTCCCTGGTCATGTGTGACATGACATCACTTCCTCCAGTGACCTTTACTTACAGCTTCTCAAAGTGGTCTTTCTTAAGGTCGTCCCACAACAGGACCCAAGCCTTGCCTCCATCTGCATAGAAACATAGAAAATAGAAGCAGAAGTTGGCCATTCGGCCCTTCAGGCCTACTCCGCCATTCAAAAAAGATCATGGCTGATCATCGAATTCAGTACCCTGTTCATGCTTTCTCCCCATAATTCTTGATCCCTTTGGCATTAAGAAATATATCTATCACCTTCTTGAATATATTTAATGACTTGGCCTCCACTGCCTTCTGTGGTAGAGAATTCCACAGGTTCACCACCCTCTGAGTGAAGAAATTTCTCCTCATCACAGTTCTAAATGGCATACCCCGTAGCCTAAGACTGTGACCCCTGGTTCTGGACTCCCCAGCCATCGGGAACATCTTCTCTGCATCTAGCCTGTCTAGTCCTTTTAGAATTTTCTAGGTTTCTATGAGATCCCCTCTCATTCTTCTAAACTCTAGTGAATATAGGCCTAATCGACCCAATTTCTCATCATACGTCAATCCTGCTGTCCCAGGAATCAGCCTAGTAAATCTTCTTTGCTGCACTCCCTCCATGGCAAGAACATCCTTCCTCAGATAAGGAGACCAAAACTACACACAATACTCCAGATGTGGTCTCACCAAGGCCCTGTATAACTGCAGTAAGACATCCTTGCTCCTGTACTCAAATCCTCTTGCAATGAAGGCCAACATACCATTCACCTTCCTAACTGCTTGCTGCACCTGAAAGCTTGCTTTCAGCGACTGATGTACAAGGACACCCAAGACTCATTGCACCTCCTCCTTTCCCAATCTATCACCATTCAGATAATAATCTGCCTTTAACAAACAAAGTGGATAACCTCCCATTTATCCACGTTATACTGCATCTGCCATGCATTTGCCCACTCACCCAACTTGTCCAGATCACATTGAAGCCTCTTTGCATCCTCCTTACAGTTCACAGTCCCCCCCAGCTTTGTGTCATCTGCAAACTTGGAAATGTTACATTTAGTTCCCTCACCCAAGTCATTAATATATATTGTGAATAGCTGGAGCCCAAGCACTGATCCCTGCGGTACCCCACTAGTCACTGTCTGCCACCCAGAAAATGACCCGTTTATTCGTACTTTCTGTTTCCTGTCTGTCAACCAATTCTCAGTCCATGCCAGTATATTACCCCCAATCCGACGTGCTTTAATTTTGCATACGAACCTCTTATGTGGGACCTTATCAAAAGCCTTCTGAAAATCCAAATGCACCACATCCACTGGTTTTCCCTTATCTCTTCTACTCGTTACATCCTCAAAAGGATGTTAAGCATGATTTCCCTCTCATAAACCAATGCTGACGTTGTTCAATCCTGTTTGTGCTTTCCAGGTGTTCTGCTATCACATCCTTTATAATAGACTCTAGCATTTTCCCCACTACTGATGTAAGGCTAACTGGTCTGCAGTTCCCTGTTTTTTCTCCCTCCTTTTTTAAATAGCGGGGTTACATTTGCCACCCTCCAATCTGAAGGAACTGCTCCAGAGTCTATAGAATTTTGGATGATGACCATCAATGCATCCACTATTTCCAGGGCCACTTCCTTTAGTACTCTGGGGTGTAGATTATCAGGCCCTGGGGATTTGTCAGCCTTTAACCCCATTAATTTCCCTAGGACTTTTTTTTTACTAATACTGATTTCCTTCAGTTCCTCCCTCTCATTAGACCCTTGGTTCCCTAACATTTCTGGGAGGTTATTTGTGTCCTCCTTTGTGAAGACAGAACCAAAGTATGTGTTTAATTGTTCTGCCATTTCTTTGTTCCCTATTATAATTTCCCCTGTTTCTGACTGAAAGGGACCTACATTTGTCTTCACTAATCTTTTTCTCTTCACATATTTATAGAAGCTTTTACAATCAGTTTTTATGTTCCCTGCAAGTTTACTCTCATACTCTATTTTCCCCCGTTTAATCAACCTCTGCATGCAGCAGCTGGGGAACGTGCAGTCAGTGACAGTCCTGTGGGGTGCGGCTGGGAAGTCCAGGTTGAGGTACTGTGATGGTGAAAGGCTTCTCTGCCCAAATTCTCCCTCATTCTTCGCTGCTACCTTGCCTGACTTTGAGCTAGATCATGAATCCAACCCCGAAAACTCAAGAACCTGTAGGATTCTTTGGTGGTGACACTATAGGTGGTGGGGTGGGGCATCAGTGGTGCTGGGGTGAAACTCAAATTCTGCAGAAGCATGAATCTCAATAGAAAAGAATATCGGGCCCGGTATAAATGCCAATTTGCTACGGCCCATTTTGCACTGCAGAATTTCACCGCTTTGGTTCCTATAAAAGGATGGCTACCTTCATTTGTGTTTCTGTTTGTGATTTTTGTAAGAGATTCTGCTCTTCAAATAAAATAAGCTCTTCTCCTCTGTTGTGTTTCCTGATCAATGAAAGAAAGGATTAACTGCTGGCTAAAATTCCTGACACAGGAAAACTCTACTGAAATTGTCACACTGTTGATTTCTGCAATTTGCTCCCTGAGTTCTGCCTTTGTGATTGGCAGTGGGAATCTTGCTGAAGCAAAAGCTAAGTTAGTTTCCAAAAAACTAGTGTTAATATGGCTAAAAGTAATTATGTAGTAAATTTATATGCACTTAGTGTGTCTCCAGTACAGTGCTCATGTAGTACCCTACTGTGCAAAGCGTGAAAATGCACAGCAATTGCAATGCTACTGTGCAGCAGCATTCAACAGAATGCAAAAATTCAGCTCTGTGCAGTGTCAGTCTGTTATTTTTGATCCGATTGCCAAGAGTTTCCAGCATTATATCATCAAGGAGAGGAACGAAACAGAAAATAGTCAGTTCTCCACATGGTGAGAGGAACTAGATGTGCAACACTCCATGATGGCGTCCCACAGTTTATAGAAGCCAGTTACAGGGTGGCAGCGAATAAAGTAATGATATTTGGACTGAATGTGTTAACATTTTAGTGGCGAATGTGACGTGATGTCATAAAATCATTCTGTCTTCAGCCAATAAATCAGGCGAAGTGTCTTAAAAAGCATTTCACTAGATTAGTGTTCCTTTTATATGAAGCCTACACTATGCTTTAGGGCACAAATTGATTTAGCGTATCCACTTTTAGCGCCTAGTGACAGAATGAAGCTATCTCAGCTCAGGTTCAGCATGATCTAAGCCTCAAGCTAAGTGATTAATATACCTATATCCAAATTTCAGAAGTGCACACACCTACTGCACCACTGTGCACTTTACTGCAAGATTCCATTCTTAAGGTACGTGCCACTTACATTTAATTGTCAGCATTGTAGACTTCTCACAATCATCACAAGACCCATGAAATTTTGATTAAATGTCTCACACACCTACACAGTTTTTAACTCCCATAGTGTCAGTGCTGTAATAGAGAATGCTGGTATTTGTCGTATTTTAGGATTTGGTCAAGGTTTTGTGACCTCCTTGGAAATGATACAAATTAACTTATCACTTCATATGTAATTTCTTGCTTCTTTACATTGTGTTATTTATTTCATTGTTCTCCATGTTCCTGCTCTACCTCTCTTTCTCTCGAAAGCATTAACTCCTTTCTGCCAAAGGTGTGAGTGCCCTCCAGTGCCTCATCCAAGTGGCCATTCTTCATGTGTGAACCTTGATGGTGAGTGCTGGAAAACAATTCAACTATTAAGGGCATCACAGCATGCCTGATCATGCCCTCACCCAATATCTACGCACGTACTCTTCCAGCAGGAGGATCACTGGAAAGTAGGCTGGCGTAGAAAACCGGGCTGATTTTCCTCTCCTAAACCTATAGAAATTGAAACTAGTTGCAGTTACCACTGACCCCACTGAGGTTAGTTTATTGAACAAAGATTGGGAATTGAAACTGAGATCTTCCTGGTCTATATGGCTCAGCTTTTCATTGCCTTAGCTAACTGAGGGATTGGGACAGCTCATCATTATTTTTTAATGTGATACTTTAGCTACCCCCTCACCTAGCAATTCCTTTTTATGATGGTTCATCTGAGATTGAAACTTGAGTTAAGTGCAGCCATAAACCCACTTGCTGCCACTCCACACTGAGGTTCCACAGTGGTGCCCACAACAACACTTGATTCATCACAGGATGCACATATACCATTTCACAGAATAACCTGTGCCTGCAAATGTCATACAATGTGTTATATATTACTGATGAAATTAAATATCTATTTTACAAATGTTCCTGGGTGAAATAGAAGTTGTTTATGTAGAGATACACATAGTTGTGACAGTTCTGAGGCTTAGGAGCATAAAATGAACTGGAAGACGATTAAAGGAAGTGACAGACAATGCCAGCAAATAGTTGCACCGCAGTAATGGGGAGTGGGCTGAGGATTAGTATAATGCACATGCGGCTGAGGAATTGCTGACATCTCCTTTCAATTTGTGCCACTGAGAATTACAAGTCACAGCAAAAATGCAACAATGGAAGCAATTCCTACCAGAGAGAGAGAGAGAGAGAGAGAGCTCATCTTAAACATTATTTTTACCCTCATCCTTTCTCAGCGCACCTGGCAAAAGTGGCTAAGAGCCAGAGGAATGGAATGTTACTGAGCATAAAACAGAGCGAGCCTCACAAGATAAAAGCATCTGGCATTATCCTTCTGAGAGTGCTGTTTAGCTAGTAGGAGCTGGAGTGGTGCAGAGTGAGATGAATTCGTGGCGATATTCCACTCATACTGCAAGCTTAAAAGAGCATTTGAGATTGCCACAGGGGCTGTGAGTGGCACAATGCAGCATCACAAAGCAGCATAAATGGATACATGTATTTCTGATCTAGGGCATCATCATCTCCCCCAGTGGTGCAGTGTTTTAGCTTTATTTGCATGAAAGCTAGCCATCAGATTAATATTTTCCCCTTAATTGTTTGTGAGTTGCAGAGAACGTGCAATGATTTCAGAAATCCACTTACTTTTCACTAGAAATTGGAATTTGTGCGTAATGTGATGCATATGTGCTTCACTTATTCAGGACACAGCTCTCTTTAAATGTTAGTCAATGGTGTTGTTTTAAATATATGTAGCAGGTGGTCTTCAAAGAGAAATGAGCACAGGAGTCTCTTTATGTTTCATGACCCAAAGAAATGGAAGCTGAGAGCAGTAAGCCTGTAATTAAAAAATAGGAGCTGTCTAGTTTCTTTAGCGAAAAAACTGTCCCCAAGCAGACTTTATAGATTGTAATTTTCTTTCCCTGTATTTATTGGGCAATTTTCCTATATTTATGTATATAAGCACCTAAGTGAGTGCACTCTAGGTACTTTTACTTCAGGTGTTTGCTGCAATCACATGAAAAAGTGTGATTTACAAGAAAAGGATGCTATTCTTTAGAAACATATTGTGTTTTCTTTTGCTCTATATCTCCATTAATTGTGTTCCTGACCCATGTTGTTTCTATCTTCAGTCTGAGTTTCTCTCTTTGCTATAATGTTACTTATCATTTCTTTCTTTAAATTGCACCATCAAACCTCACGTCAACAAACAGAGAGAGGGAGAGAGAGAGAGCAAGAGACCATGGCAGCGAGGCTTGCTGTTCTTGTTATCTGATACTCTATCTTTTCTCGTGCTCTCATTCCTTGATGTCCTATGTTCTCCCTCTGTATTGCTCCTGCTTATTATCTGTCTTGCTTTCTGTCTGTGATGTTCCCCTCTCGTACTGTCATATCAGCAACTGTCACCAACCCATGTTCCATTGAAGTGACACAAGAACCTGAAAATCCATAGAACTATCTGGATTTTCCATTTTTATCCCACACCTGAAGGTATTGATAGGGCGATATTAAATCAAATCTGAGTTGGGGAGCCGATTTAGCATAAACTTTCCATATGGAGAACTGAAGAAACATGGGTCATGAAAGCTAATTCAATTTAAGATGCTGAATTATATTTATTGCATTACATAAGAAGAAGGATATCTGAGAAAAATCTGATGGGTGAAGAAGCAGAAAATGTCACTGAGATAATGCACAAATGGAGTATTTTAGTACAGTTTGGGTTAATTGGTGATATGACCCCTTGACTAACTGCAAGTGGTCACAAAAATGGTTTTCTGTCGACTATCTCTAGTGGAGCTCACTATCTACAAACCTCTGCTGTAGCATTTGAAAGGGCATGTGGACGGTTTTATTAAGCACCAGCAGAAAAGGTAACGGCTCCAAAACTTGGCGGCTCAGCCCCTGTTTTTTTGGGGCTACAAGTGCAGTTTTGACTGCAAAATGGCATCTGGGCACTTCTGATCTGTGCTGTGCCAGCCACTATTTTGGTAAGGATGTTAGAGCGCGTCTGCGGGAATTATGCAGAGCAGATAGGTTGTGATGTCCATGCTGATTTAACACCAGCGGTGCCACTTTGTAACTCAATGCTCCAGTTAACTCCCTCTTTTAAACATGCACAGCTGAACACATGTTCAGCAGCAGAAAGAACACTTCTACCGGTGCTACTTTCAGGTTAGTTGCTGATTGATTTCTACTGGCTGTTGCTGCAATTGTAGTAGTTTTTGGCGGTTTCTAGAATTCCTTAAAGTGGTGAAAGTGTGCAGGGAGACACTTGGCATGCACTGAAGGACTTTGTCCTGACTTCTAGGATTCTTGCACAAATCACTTGCTCCCGGACAAGGGTACACGAGTAGGCATTCCCCTTGAACTACAACATGACAGGGAGAATGAGCAGAAATGACTCAGAGTAGCACAAGCTACTGGAAGAGGGAAGAAGAGGCAGAGGGGGAGAAGGGGTCCATATCCGGCCAGGGTGTTCAGGGAGCAATTCTCCTACTTGAACTTCAGTGAGGAACAGTGTGGAATTTAATGTGCCCTGCAGAGATGGGGAAACCCATAGAATTGTGACACAAGGCAGGGGGAGGGGGTGAGGTGGGGGGTGGGGGGGGGGGGAAACGGAGGGCCCTTTGTCTTCCAGTCGCACCGCGATTTAGTCATAGGTGGGAAAAGCCTTGCTGCCCAAAGGCCAATTGAGGCTGTTAAGTGGCCAATCAGTAGCCACTTAAGGGACTCTTCCTGCCACTGCTGGAATTAAACCAGTGATGGGCGGGTGGCCTCCCCCACATGGGGACGTCACTCAGTGAAATAAGGCAACCTCCCTGCGGCCTTGGGATGGGAGGGCCTCCTCTGTGGCCTTCAGTGGCCCACAGAGGGCCCCCAGTGGCAAAGGGTGTACCTCTGGTAACACTGCTCCTCCCTCCCCCACCCACCCTGATCACCCACCCTCCCCCCGAACCCCACATTGGCAGGGTCTGCCGGACTGGCCCTGGCGACTCCGCCTCACTCACCTCTGGTCCGGGGATCCAGCAATGGGACTGGTCCCAGGCCTCCTGTAGTATCGGCAGTGGCCACCATTCCCAGTGGAGCTGCTGATACTACTGAGCTGCCGGCCCTCTGATTGGCTGACAGCTCTTGGAGACAGGATCCCTTTTCTTTAAAGGGACAGAGATCCCGGGGCCAGGGTCTTAAGTGTCCAAGCGAACTTGAATCACGTCGGGGAGGGTGAGGGCTCCGAAAGGCTGAGGCAGTGTTCCCCTGGCCTTTTCATCCCGGTGCCAGAAGCCCTGCTTATACAACTAAATTCAGCTCAGTGTGTCAGACATCTGTGCTTCACTTGGGATGTCCTCATTAAAATTTGCAACCTGCTGCAGCCACAACCATAACCTCAGAGCCGTGAAGGTGAGCCTGGCCATGAACTTTAATGCATCTGGCTCCTTCCAGGCTGAAGCAGGCGATATTGGCAATCTCCCAGTTTGCCATAAGCTGTTATTGCACAGTGGATGGCCACAGAATGTAGGCATCATGACTGTTGCCAGGGTACTGAGAATTGACTTGCGTGGTATAGTCGCATACCAGCTGAACATTGAAGGAGTGGAATCCCTTTTGGTTTTGGTCCATTTCAGAGTTGACGTGTGGTGCCCGCAAAGCAATTCACGTGTAGGTCCCTTGACCTCTCATAAGGGAGGTCACTGAGGCTCTGTATTCCAAAAATACATTTCAGAGTGCAGCAGGCAGGGCAACCACGTGACTTCGCAAAGATTGTCGACTTCCCCATGTTGCAGGTGCCATTCACTAAACGCACAGCGCTTTGCAGACGTTTGTCAATTCTGAGATGGACCACAATGGAAAGGGATTCTACTCCTTCAATGTTTAGCTGATGTGTGACCATATTTGGCATATCGTGCAGATTTATGCCAGGCACCCTGGCAACAGTCGTGATACCTCATTCTGCAGCAGTCCACTGTGCCTTCTGCATTTGAGCCACCAGGACAAACTGGGTGACAAGGCCTATCCTTTGATGACATGGCTCATGACTCCAGTGTGCAACTCGCATACACTTGGGCGATATGCTTACAACAAAAGCCATGCCGCCACATGAAATGCAATAGAGCAGACCATTGGGATGCTTGAACAATGCTTCTGCTGCCTGGACTGCTCTGAAGGAGCCCTGCAGTACACAACAGAGCATGTAACAAGATTCGTGGTAGTCTGCTGCAGAGTGTACAACCTCGCAATCAAGGGCACAGTGCTTGCCACCAGGTTTAGTGCGATCAGCTGAGAAGCAGGAGGGGGAAGAGAAGGAGGAAGAGGAAGGGAGGAGGCATCCAACTTGGCCGCATTCTGGCTGGGCTGTCTGTGATCAACTCATCAAATTGCAATGCCAGTAAATGCAACCCCAATCCCCCATTCACCCACAGTCCCACGCTTACCTTCCCTCTGTTACTAACCATCACAGCGCCCGCTTGGCAGCAATGCAAAAATAAAAGTCGACACAAAATAAATAATCCAAACCAAATTTATAAATCAAACCAGGTCATATTGCATATGAACATCACCTAATCACTCTTCTGCATTCCCTTTGTGCTTGTTTTCTGTGTGCTTTTGTCTGTCCTAGCACTGCTATGCAGTGGCTGCAGCATGGCTGTTGGAAGGCTGCTGATTTTTAGTGGGGGAGACTGCAGATGGCCTTGTAGGATGATCTGAAGCAGATCGAGCCCTAGAAGGCCTGGCTTTGGACTGCACCATTGCAGCATGGACTGCAGCAGACTAGGCTGGCTGGCTAACAGGCAACAGCAAGGGCACTGGCAGAGTAATGGTAGGAGGACTTCCTGAGAGAAGACAGCAGCTTTGTGGTGCACAGAACCACTATTACTCCCTCAAGGCAGCGCCTCAGCAATCCTCATAATCTGTTGGAGGACAGATTGCTTGACTGCTATAATACCCTGCAAGCCTCTTTGAACCATGATGGCAGCAGTCTGAACTTGCATGGTGGCAAGTTGAGCTTGCATGAGAGCACCTGAGCTTGTGTTGTAGCAAGCTGAGCTTGCCTAGGTGCAGGCTGTACTTCCATGGCAACAAGCTGACCTTGAATTACAGGAATCTGATCTTACCCTGCAGCAGCCAGATATTAGATGGTTTCTGCTTGTGCTTCAATGGAATCTGTGATATCGACCATCAGATACTGTGTTATTGTTGGGTCCACAAGTGTGCTCATGGAGTTGCCCACCACTTCCACACTGCAAAGCATGAGTTCCAAGCTCTGCACAAAGCTCTGTGACAATTTGGTGCTGGACTCTTCCATGCTCCATGACACTGCACGCATGCTTTCTGACATGTCTGTAAACACATCAAGCATTTCATTGTGTATACCCATCAGCCTTCTTTTTGCCCCATAAAAGAACTGATGAGAGTCCTCTGCAGCAGAACCCGTGTACAACCTCGGCCTCTGACGAGTGGCACCTGCACTAGCCTTGTCCCCTGCCTGACTGCAGCCACACATGCCTAATATCTCAAAATGTACAGATCCTGCCTCGAAGCTACCCTCTAAAGTATGTGAAGTGTCAGCATCTGAGCTGGTTGCAAGTGTGAAAGCGAATAACAGTGTTTCTTCTTCATCTCTGTCTTCCTGCTCTTCCCCCACCACTGCCAGGTCAGGTTGCTGTTCTTGTGTATCTGAAAGGTGAAAGGCACAAGGGTAGGGTTGTAGTGAAGGAAGGAGGGGAAAGCAAGAGGTCTATGCTTACACCATCTGTAGCTTTTAAATGAGAAAAGATTGTGGGATAAAGGGTAAATGGGATGTGAGAAGGAGAATTAAGGATGAGGATACAGCCCTGACCACGGCCTTAGCGATGGCTTCTCCAGCAATGTTGGCCACTGCCTCCTTCACTGAGGTAAGGACATGCAATGTGCCTGTCCCCTGCCGGTTAGCTCCTGCTGCCACCAGTTATGTGCCAGCTTGTCCTGCAAAAGAGAGGGAAGTGTGCCAGTCAGTCTGGTGCAATATATTTGGCTGATGTGGCTGTCATTGCTGAATAGCTGGCAGTGTGTCAAAGCTATGAGTTGTGGGTGTGAGGCTTGTAGCAGTGCTAAGTGTGTGAGTGTGAGGGAAAGCTATAAATGTTAGGTATGTGCTGTGATTGATATAGATTGTTGGTAGGTGCATAATGGGGGTGTGGTTTCAATTCCAAGGAGAGGACCCACCATCCATGGTTAACTAAAAAAGTTAAAGATTGTATCAAACTTAAAGAAAAAGCACAAAATTGCACAAAGATGAATGGCAGGTCAGAAGATTGGACAGAAAATAAAAAGCAGCAAAGAAAAACTAAAAAAATTAATAAGGAGGGAAAAATTAAGGTACGAGAGAAAGCTGGTGAGAAATATAAAAACAGATAGCAAGTTTCTATAGATATTAAAAAAGAAAAGTTAACTAAGTGAACGTTGGTCCTGTAGAAAGTGAGTTTGGGGAATTAATAAGGGAAAATAAGGAGATGGCAGATGAATTGAACAGGTATTTTGCATCAGTCTTCACCATAGAGGATACAAGTAACATCCCAGAAATAGCTGTAAATCAGGAAATGGAAGGGAGGGAGGAACTCAAGAAAATTGCAATCATCAGGGAAGTAGACCTGAGCAAATTGTTGGAGCCGTGGACTGACAAATCCCTGGGTCCTGATGGACTTCATCCTAGGCTGTTAAAAGAAGTGGCCAGTGAGATAGTTGATGCATTGGTTTTAATTTTCCAAAATCCCCTAGATTCAGGAAAGGTTCCATGAGATTGGAAAATAGTGAATGTAACTCCTTTATTCAAAAAGGGAGGGAGACAGAAAGCAGGAAACTATAGGCCAGTTAGCTTAGCATCTGTCATAGGGAAAATGCTAGAAGCAATTATTAAAGACGTTATAGCAGGGCACTTAGAAAAATTCAAGGTAATCAGGCAGAGTTAACATGGTTTTGTGTAAGGGAAATCATGTTTAACCAAATTATTGGAGTTCTTCGAAGAAGTAACGTGCTGTGGATAAAAGGGTGTACTGTACTTAGATTTCCGGATGGCATTTGATAAGGTGCCATATCAAAGGTTATTGTGGAAAATAAAAGCTCATGGTGTAGGGGGTAACATTTTGGCATGGGTAGAAGATTGGCTAGCAATAGGAAACAGACAGTAGGCATAAATGGGTCATTTTCTGGTTGGCAAGTGGCCAACATGCGGTGTAGGAAGTGGTGTGCCTCAGAGATCAGTGCTAGGGCTTCAGTTTTTTACAATTCATATAAATGACTTGGATGTAGGGACCGAAGTTATGGTTGCTAAATTTGCTGATGACCCAAAGATAGGTAGGAAAGTAAGTTGTGAAGTGGACATAAGGAGGCTACAAAGGGATATAGATAGGTTAAGTGAGTGGGCAAAGATCTGGCAAATGGAGTATAGGGCTGAATTTTACGCCGCCCCAGTGAGTCAGATGATGGCGTGGGGGGTGGCGTAAAATTGAGCGGGAGGCTCCGGGAGGCCTATCTGCCCACTCCCGCCTCCGGTGAACTTTACGGCGGTCGGGTGGGGGGAGGAAACGGCCCGTCTGCCCTAGGCCAATCAAGGCCCTTAAGTAGCCACCGAATGACCACTTAAGGGCCCTTGCCCGCCTCCACGGGTATTTTACTCATGGCAAGCAGGCGTGCTGGGGGCATGAAAGGCCGCCCAGCAAAAGCTGCCAGCCTTTCCGTGCCTGGGTGGCAGTGCCATGTCTGTCGGGCACAGGATGCCCGATTGAGGGCTTCCCCTGCCTCCCAACCCACCCCCGGGACCCAAGACACCCCCTCCCCCCAAATGACCACCGATCCCCCTGGTGAGGCATGCCCCTACTTACCCACTCTCTAAGCTCCATGGCGTCGGCTGGGCTGCAGTCCCAGCAGTGGCCACCACTCTCGGTGGCGCTGCTGGGACTAAGAGCTGCCGGCCCGCTGATTGGCTGGCAGCTCACTGAGGCAGGACCTCCTCCCTCAAGTGGGTTGAAGTCCCGCCTCGGGACAATTAAAGCCTGGGGACCCGTAAAATATGGGACGGATCCCCAGGCTAGGCGGAAGGGGGTTCACCACCGACTTTTACGTCGGTGGCGAATTCCCGTCCGCCGAGGGTAAAATCCAGCCCATAATGTGGGAAAATGTGAAATTGTCCACTTTGGCAGGAAGAATAAAAAAGAAGCATATTATCCGAATGGTGAGAGATTGCAGAGCTCTGAGATGCAGAGGTTGTCCTAGTGCATGAATCACAAAAGATTAGTCTGTAAGTGCAGCAAATAATTAGGAAAGCTAGTAGAATGTTATCATTTATTGTGAGGGGAATTGAATACAAAAATAGGGAGGGTATACTTCAGTTATACAGAGCATAGGTGAGATCACATCTGGAGTACTGTGTACAGTATTGGTCTCCTTATTTAAGGAAGGATGTAAATGCGTTGGAAACAGTTCAGCAAAGGTTTACAAGACTAATACCTGAATGGGTGGGTTGTCTTATGAGGAAAGGTTAGACAGGCAAGGCTTGTATTCGCTGGAGTTTAGAAGAGTAAGAGGCGACTTGATTGAAACATATAAGATCCTGAGGGGTCTTGACAGGGTGGATGTGGAGAGGATGTTTCCTCTTGTGGGAGAATCTAGAACGAGGGGTCACTGTTTAAAAATAAGGGGTTGCCCATTTAAGACAGAGATAAGGCGAAATGTTTTCTCTGAGTGTCGTGAGTCTTTGGAACTCTCTTCCTCAAAAGGCAGTGCAAGTAGTGTCTTTGAATATTTTTAAGGGAGTGGTAGATAGATTCTTGATAAGCAGGGGAGGTGAAAGGTTATCGGGGATTAGCAGGAATGTGGAGTTGAGGTTACAATCAGGTCAACCATGATCTTGTTGAATGGCAGAGTAGGCTTGAGGGACCGAGTGGCCTAATCCTGCTCTTAATTCGTATGTTCATATGTTCATATAGAGTAGTGTGGGATATGGCATTTGAAGATACATTCACCACTTGTTTAGTTTAGAGATACAGCACTGAAACAGGCCCTTTGGCCCACCGAGTCTGTGCCGATCATCAACCACCCATTTATACTAATCCCACACTAATCCCATGTTCCCTACCACATCCCCACCTGTCCCTATATTTCCTAACCACCCACCTATACTTTTCTTTTTTTTTCTTTTGGGCCTCCTTATCTCGAGAGACAATGGATATGCGCCTGGAGGTGGTCAGTGGTTTGTGAAGCAGCGCCTGGAGTGGCTATAAAGGCCAATTCTGGAGTGACAGGCTCTTCCACAGGTGCTGCAGAGAAATTTGTTTGTTGGGGCAGTTGCACAGTTGGCTCTCCCCTTGCGCCTCTGTCTTTTTTCCTGCCAACTACTAAGTCTCTTCGACTCGCCACAATTTAGCCCTGTCTTTATGGCTGCCCGCCAGCTCTGGCGAATGCTGGCAACTGACTCCCACGACTTGTGATCAATGTCACACGATTTCATGTCGCGTTTGCAGACGTCTTTATAACGGAGACATGGACGGCCGGTGGGTCTGATACCAGTGGCGAGCTCGCTGTACAATGTGTCTTTGGGGATCCTGCCATCTTCCATGCGGCTCACATGGCCAAGCCATCTCAAGCGCCGCTGACTCAGTAGTGTGTATAAGCTGGGGGTGTTGGCCGCTTCAAGGACTTCTGTGTTGGAGATATAGTCCTGCCACCTGATGCCAAGTATTCTCCGAAGGCAGCGAAGATGGAATGAATTGAGACGTCGCTCTTGGCTGGCATACGTTGTCCAGGCCTCGCTGCCGTAGAGCAAGGTACTGAGGACACAGGCCTGATACACTCGGACTTTTGTGTTCCGTGTCAGTGCGCCATTTTCCCACACTCTCTTGGCCAGTCTGGACATAGCAGTGGAAGCCTTACCCATGCGCTTGTTGATTTCTGCATCTAGAGACAGGTTACTGGTGATAGTTGAGCCTAGGTAGGTGAACTCTTGAACCACTTCCAGAGCGTGGTCGCCAATATTGATGGATGGAGCATTTCTGACATCCTGCCCCATGATGTTCGTTTTCTTGAGGCTGATGGTTAGGCCAAATTCATTGCAGGCAGACGCAAACCTGTCGATGAGACTCTGCAGGCATTCTTCAGTGTGAGATGTTAAAGCAGCATCGTCAGCAAAGAGGAGTTCTCTGATGAGGACTTTCCGTACTTTGGACTTCGCTCTTAGACGGGCAAGGTTGAACAACCTGCCCCCTGATCTTGTGTGGAGGAAAATTCCTTCTTCAGAGGATTTGAACGCATGTGAAAGCAGCAGGGAGAAGAAAATCCCAAAAAGTGTGGGTGCGAGAACACAGCCCTGTTTCACACCACTCAGGATAGGAAAGGGCTCTGATGAGGAGCCACCATGTTGAATTGTGCCTTTCATATTGTCATGGAATGAGGTGATGATACTTAGTAGCTTTGGTGGACATCCGATCTTTTCTAGTAGTCTGAAGAGACCACGTCTGCTGACGAGGTCAAAGGCTTTGGTGAGATCAATGAAAGCAATGTAGAGGGGCATCTGTTGTTCACGGCATTTCTCCTGTATCTGACGAAGGGAGAACAGCATGTCGATAGTCGATCTCTCTGCACGAAAGCCACACTGTGCCTCAGGGTAGACGCGCTCGGCCAGCTTCTGGAGCCTGTTCAGAGCGACTCGAGCAAAGACTTTCCCCACTATGCTGAGCAGGGAGATTCCACGGTAGTTGTTGCAGTCACCGCGGTCACCTTTGTTTTTATAGAGGGTGATGATGTTGGCATCGCGCATGTCCTGGGGTACTGCTCCCTCGTCCCAGCACAGGCATAGCAGTTCATGTAGTGCTGAGAGTATAGCAGGCTTGGCACTCTTGATTATTTCAGGGGTAATGCTGTCCTTCCCAGGGGCTTTTCCGCTGGCTAGGGAATCAATGGCATCACTGAGTTCCGATTTGGTTGGCTGTATGTCCAGCTCATCCATGACTGGTAGAGGCTGGGCTGCATTGAGGGCAGTCTCAGTGACAGCATTCTCCCTGGAGTACAGTTCTAGGTAGTGCTCAACCCAGCGGTCCATCTGTTTGCGTTGGTCAGTGATTATGTCCCCCGATTTAGATTTGAGGGGGGTGATCTTCTTGATGGTTGGCCCAAGAGCTCTCTTCATGCCATCATACATTCCTCTGATGTTTCCGGTGTCTGAGGCCAGCTGAATATGACTGCATAGGTGTTGCCAGTAGTCGTTTGCGCAACGCCTAGCTGTTCTTTGTGCAGTACTTCTGGCTGCTTTAAGTGCTGCGGATGTTAAATCGCTGGGGGCTTTCTTGTAGTTCAAAAGTGCAATGCGCTTAGCGGCTATGACAGGTTCCAGCTCTTCATTATGAGATTGAAACCAGTCTGCATTTCTCTTCGCACTTTTGCCGTAGGTGGTCAAAGCTGACTCATAGATGGCGTCTCTGATGTGGGCCCACTTGGTCTCAGCATCCCCTGTGGGAGTTGCCCCTATACTAGGGGCAATTTATAATGGCCAATTTACCTATCAACCTGCAAGTCTTTTGGCTTGTGTAAGGTCATTGAACTTTTTGCAGCACTGCATCTAGGTCCTCCAGGCTAGATTCCTGGCATTGACTACCACGGCCATCTAATCCAGTGTGCTTCACAAAGTTTTTCTGGCGCGCCTCCTGGCCCCCTGTGGATAGATCACATCTCTCCTCCCCTCCACCACCTCCACCAGAGCCTCCTATACAGAATCAAAGACACTTGGAGCGCACTGTCTGGCCTGTTACATCATAATTGATTCCTCTTCCTGCTCAGATTCTCTTCCACAAACAGTTTCTCGCACTTGTTCCAGCCAGAATCCACCTTCCCATTGAGAGGTGCCAGGCTGGCTTGAAGTAGTGCAGGCTAGCTTTTACTGGTGCTAGCCTCGCACAATCTTGGACCTCCTGCTGAGGCGTGCAACTAGTCAACAGTGTGTTCAGTGCTGGCTGCATGCAAGAATCATGCAAATAAGCATAGTCAACGTGCTGCCTACATCGGAGGCCACCGGCGCAGGTTAATCATGCATTGTGATCTTTGCACCCATTTTTGGGGGCTGCCCAATTTAGCCCCTAGCCTGTCAATTGTAATGATGAATATTATAAAGTATAATTAGAGCAATATGCGAAAATCCACAGTTTATTAACACATCAATCTGTAACTTTGGTTCTAATTTATTTAAAGTCAGATTCATTATCAGCATCCCCTTTATGAACATAACTATAAAAAAACAGAGTTTATGTCAGCAGCAATAATCATTATCCATGACTTAATAATCATTCAATTCTACATGTGTTAATTCAGGTTCCAAGCACTACTGCAATCACTAACATTGCCCAGGCAGTTGCACAATAATGCTGTCAACACTCAATACCTCCATTTTCAAAAAAAATTCCCCCATGAGTACTTTCCCTTCTAAATGCTCTGATTCTTTGCTGCCTCATCTAAGTGACCAGTCTTCATCTGTTAGATGATAAAGAGAGTTGGCAGGCTGTCTCAGCTTCGACAGTGGGTTTGAGGACGGTGGGTCGGTTTCCAGCTGAGTCCTATCTTGTCTTCGGTCCACATCCACACACTTGTACTTTTCAACAAATTGCAGGATCCCTAATCCAGAAACTCAGATACCAACTCTAACCCCATCACATTAAGATCATTGAATGCAACACAGGCTTGAAAACTGTTTGGTCTGTATGGCCCAGTTCCACAAAGGTTGATGCCATTAACAACGGGGCAGCTCTGTATTAAAATGTTATATAGGAACAGACAAAAAAATAACTGAACTGATGTTAAAGTCAATTGACCTTTGTGCCGTTTTTTAAATGAGACTGTTATGTTGGCATTCTGATAGTCATTTTATTTTGTGGTAAATACTGTTATTCTCAGCAGTGCTGTCAGAAAATTGCATTAGAATGAAATGTGTGGTGCAATCTGGCCATTCATCAAAAGAAAATGCTATTCACTTAACAGGACTCTAATTGCATGGTCTATATGGTAGCTGCATTGCTTTACTGTAATCACTTGCTGAATACTTACCAATTAAGCTAGATATAATTAAGTGCCACCATTAACTTTGTTCTCACATTGTGATCAAGCTTTTCTATACAAATAGTCCTCATACATTTTACGTGCTTTTCCTGAACACCTGATCAATATTCATGTACACAGGAAAATCACATTGCATGTGATTCAGGAAAGATAAGTTAGCATTTTTACTTTGCTGTTTTCTCCACTTTCATTTTTGATCTTTCTCCACTTGCTTTTAACTCTGAATACCTTTTGTTCCTTAGGTGTCAAATTTAACCTGGATTAGGTTTCAGGTGGATGGGAGGGAATGGGTGAGGGCGAAACACTCTCGCTGGCTAAATTTTAGGCCTAAGGTATTTTAACTCAGAGGCCTCATTTGAATGCTATCAGTCAACTTCCCACAGAAAAAGGGCACAGAGTGGCTGCTGGCAGGCAAAAATTAAATAGCCTTTGGCCAATTTACTGCTTCAAAAAGGAGCTGGGTAAATATCTGTTTGGGAACAGGGTGTGAAAAGGATGAGAATAGACTGAGTTAATCAAATATGCTACAGGACATAATATTTCCTGGACAGCTAACAGGGAAAGATAGAAGAAGAAAGACTTGCATTTATATAGCGCCTTCCAGGATCTCAGAATGCTTCAAAGCTCTTTGCAGCAAATGAAGTGAGTAAAATCACTGTTGTAATGGAGGAAATGCAGCAGTCAATTTATGTACAGCAAGCCCCCACAAACAGCAATGTGATAATGAACAGACAATCTATTTTACATTGGTTGAGTGATAGAAGAGGGAAAGAGGGTGTTTTTTTTTTCAGTGCAACAGTTTGGGTTGAATGGTTGAGATGGAGTAAGATGAATATTCCGGAGGTCTGCTTGATTACTACACTTGAAGTATTGATGTAAACTTTCCCTCGGGGGAATTAATAGGTAATGTACAAATGGACATGGCCTTGGAGGTGCATGCTAATGGGCCAAGTGGACTTTTCCCATTCTGTGCTTTCTTATATTGTTGCACGTTGCAGAACAGTTTGAATCTTTTGTCATGCAGTAGTCTGGTGAAGAACATAAGCCTTATTGTAGGCTTTGCTTTCAGTTACAGCGTTTGAGTGGTGTAGCTCTGTGTCAGCGGAGACCCAAAGAAGGTGTCGCTTATGGATTTTTGTTAAGTCAGTGGTTTTTCTTGTTTTTGCCTGAAGCTTTGATACTTCAACTAAATAAATACATGCGTCGTCAAACCAAACCACTAAAGGTTTGTTTATATCTTGGCCAGGCGGGAGCTTGAAATTGAAGTCAATAGTGGGTATGAAGTGGTGTGCAGTAGAAGCAAATTTAAGGTTGAAATGGGAGACTGTGATTAGCAATGCAACAAAACTGCATTTTATCTGGAGGTAAAAGGGAGGAACAAAGCTGGGTGGAAGTGCGTCAGAACAAGATTTTTTTGGAGATGCACTTTTAAGCTTTAATCTCAAGGCCAAAAACAAGCAAAAGTTTTGAAGCAGCCAAAGTTAATAGATGTAACTCTGTTGTTCCCATAGACTTTCAAATTTGGGTGCATCCTTCCTCTATTTATTGCACAAGCTCTAGCTGTAGGAAACCAAACAATTGGTTGCTGCTGTGTTTTTTGTAACAACTTTTTTTTTTCTAGGAGTTACTTTAAAATTTATTTGCTCAAACAGAGAATTTATTTTTTTTTGTTCTGCTCTACTGATAAAATGTAACCTGCAGGGGACCGGCAGATGTCAGGATTTGATGGAAAACTCAGTGTAATAATCTCTTTTGAAAGAAAAAGCTTTTATTTATTTTGGTGCGCTGTGTACCTGCTCCATTTACAGATGCCAATTTTGACTTGATCTGCTATCTTTCACATACAGCCTCCCATTTATCATTCTCCCATAGTGCTCTGATGTGGTTCGTGTTTTTCTTCTTAAATAGCAATGTGTTTTGAAATGTGCTTAATGCTGATAGCAAATGTCAAGGCTGTCATGCACAGAAGTACGATAGCCTACTGATACTTGAAGAAAATGGACTGTCTTTCAGAACTAAATATGACGATCTCCGTTCCCCTCCACCACCCCCCCACCCCCCGCCCATAGTAACACTGGATCCAAAGTCAATAGATCACATATGTTTGTCCATTTTTATTTTTCATTTACTCGTCTGTTTCCTCTGTTAATCCATTTTGGGCCATTCCAAGACAAGTGGAGGCCCTGCTCCAACACCTTGCCTGCTCTGTGACCAAGCTGCCAGCAATGTGTGAGAGCAGCCCAAGCAGTTGAGTTCAACAAATGTATTTGTTTTGTCTGTGGCAACCTCTGATATTGTCTCTCATCAATGGCCTGATGAAACTAGGAACATACCACAAAGCAAACCATAAGCACAAAACCTGTTCTATCACTGCATGACAGTGGTTGATGCACCAAGCTGTGGCAGGCTGCCCCAACTTCAAGTTGCTGTGTTGCATCCTGGAACCTGAAGACTGAGTTAAGTCTGGGAAGGAAAATGCATTTGTCAAGTATTCTCATCATAACTTCGAGCTGTATTTTCTTTAAAAGATTAAAGTTTCTATAATGTGTTTTGGGCGGGACAGGGAAAATGTTGCACTTTCATTTCGAAAAATTTCATTGAACATGACTCAAGAAAAACATCCTACATAACCTCTGTATTCAAACCCAAAAGGCAATTAAATTTAGGTGGCCTGTTAAATCTGTGCATCTAGTTAAAAATTTACATTTATAGATTCAGATTAGTTAAGCCTGACATTTGTCACTGTTTTTGAGACGCAACCTTTCGGACATATCCCAAAATATCATTTCAACTGGACTATGTGATTTGCAACACTGACTCTATCATTCTATAGATTCTCAAACTTATGCCTTATGGAATATTTATTTAAAATGGTCACATTGGTGTCTTTCTGAAAGTGGAGAGGCAAAAGGGCAATGCAAACCCTAATAAGAATGAAAGAACTTTCATTTATATAGACCTTATCACAATTTCAGGACATCCCATAGCCTTTACAGCCAAAAGGTGGGGGCGGGAGCGTAAAACAAACACAGAAGCAGGATGGATTTAGATAAATCTGTTTGACCAGGTGATCATGGTTTTATTATTCTTTCACAGCATAGGGGCATCACTGGCTAGGCCAACATTTATTGCCCATCCTTAATTGCCCTTGAGAAGATGATGGTGCGCTGCCTTCTTGAACAGTTGCAGTCCATGTGGGGTAGGTATACCCACAGTGCTGTTAGGAAGGGAGTTCCAGGATTTTGACCCAGCGACAGTGAAGGAACGGTGATATAGTTCCAAGTCAGGATGGTGTGTGACTTGGAGGGGAACTTGCAGGTGGTGGTGTTGTCATGCATCTGCTGCCCTTGTCCTTCTAGGTAGTCAAGGTCACGGGTTTGGAAGGTGCTGTCGAAGGAGCCTTGGTGAGTTGCTGCAGTGCATCTTGTAGATGGTATGCACTGCTGCCATTCTGCATCGGTAGTGGAGGGAGTGAATGTTTAAGATGGTGGATGCCAATCAAGAGGGCTGCTTTGTCTTGGATGATATTGAGCTTGTTGAGTGTTGTTGGAGCTGCACTTATCCAGGCAAGTGTTTGGGAGTGGCTAGTGACCAGATAACGGTTCTGTTTTTGAGGTAGGGAATGTCAAGATTCTGAAAGAGTAGCTACTATTGTAATGTCAGAAACACAGCAGGCAATTTTCTGCACAGCAAGGTCCCACAAACAGTAATGCGGTATATGACCAGATAATCTGCTTTAGTGGTGTTGGTTGAGAGATAACTAACAGCCAGAACACTGGGGGCAATTCTGCTACTGTGCCATAGGATTTAGTGTGTTCATCTAAGATGGCAGATAGGCCTCAGTTTGACATCTTATCTGAAAAGCAGTGAAGCACTCCCTCAATACTGCATTGCCAGTTTGGATTATGTGCCCAATTGTCTGGAGTCAGACTTGAATCAACAACTTTCTGATTCAGAGGTTTGAGTGCTACGCACTGAGCCATGGCTGACATTTATAGGTTGGCAAAGGTTTATTATTTCTTTTTTGTATTTCACTTGTTGGTCTTGAAACTTTGATAGATCTCGCAATGTAGCATCCATGTGAACTAAATCACAAAGATCTTTTTCTCAAAATCATTTTGTTTGATTATTATTTTGCACTGGAGGAAAGGAGAACCATTTTATGAGGAGCACTTACACATTGACAGAGGTTGTTGCACTATGGCACCAACAAGCAGTAGGATGGTTGATGAGATTTGCAAGGACATCAAGTTGCCTGATATTGAGCTGTTGTTCTGATGGAGTTGCGGATTAGGGTTTGTAATTTCTTGCATATCTGCACCCAGAGCAACATGCAATCAGAGCACAGAGAAAATAATCAGCCTAAAAATTTGCAGTATAAATGAGTTACATGCATTTTTACAATATGCCCAAAAATCCTCAATCTTTTACTCATCTATCAATCCGTCTATCCAAGCTCATCTCCACCCAATATAATGCCCTGCGCACATGTTAGAGTCTTGCACGCAAGTTTCCTGCTAATGTCCTTGCTCGGAGGCCCTCTTCAAATTATGATCTGATTTTCAGGCACAGCAGGAAGCTATTGTTTTGCTGGTGCTTTGTTGGAATTTTTGAACATTATATCCTCACTCAGACCTGTTGTGTATTTTTGTTTGTTTTGATGCATTTTATGGCATAAGTCATATGAAAAATTGAAAAGGTTTCTCCATTGCAGGCTCTGAAGCATGCTTTGCCTAATAAGCATGAATGATGGTTAAATGAGTGGAAACTTTAATTTTCATACTTAAAGAAGGAATATATAATGTGAGTTTGATGCTTTCCTTGAGCTCCAATTGTTTCCGCTCATTTTTACATTTGGGCCTATACTAATGAGATCGTCAGGAAAGCTGAACATTACATGACATCGGCAGACTGGACCTGGGTGCATTTTTAGGTGTAACATCTGGGTTACAGCCATGGATGAAATTCTAGGGCCCAGAAGTGAGACATCTTCCTTGACAACCGAGGAGAAAATTCCACACACACACAGTTATTTCATACTACGTAGCAATCCTGTCGCACAGCAGTATTTGCAGAGGTCAAAGAGGCTTAGACCTTGCCCCTACCCTTTCCATCAAGGAAAAGCAGGGGAAGAGTTTTAATGGACAAGAAAAAATTACTTCCTTTAAGAAAAACTGTCAAGGTAAGGAATGAGGCATATTTTAAAGCATAAACTTTGGGCAGTAGTAAAAGAAATCTATTTAGGAAATGCTGCAGATTAATAGTGTGCTGTCAAAATAAATAATTCCATTGATGCCCTAAAGTAATCGGCATCTCACCTCAATTATAGAAGTTTTAGGATGGAGAAATGAAAAATTCTGCAATGAAAATACATCCAGGTAAGAATAGCAGTTTTTTTTTAATAAGGTCACAATATAAAGTAGGAAGATGGTGGTTTTGAGCTGTGGATGATAAATTGCTGTCATCGCTGTTGTAATTTGTCACGGTTCCGTGCGAGTGCTTCCCAGCTGTCACTTTTTTGTCAACATATTACACAGTGGACATATGTACACAAAGCCCAGGATGATGGAAGGGTCCATGAAAGAAGGTACATAGCATAATGATATCTTAGATGCCTCTAAATATGTGGAGAAAATAAGTTTCAACGGAGAGTACACCCAGAGTAAAACCTGACAAATCGATCACGTGGTCCTGTCATCTAGGTCAGTTTCAGTACCTGTAGAATACCTGCGAGGTAGAGCCCACTCTTCACTCATAACTGGTACCATACAGTCCATATAAATGTTTCATTATCAACTCCTGTACAGTGTGCAGTGCACATTAGGTAAAAGACATAGAATTGACACATACATGGTACTATTTGTGTGCATTTGTCACGCTTCTGTACATTATACAATGAATTCAGCTCACCAACAACTGCTACTGTTTGTTTAAATTCCAGTATCACCTCCTGTCCTGTATGCTGTAAATACCATAAGTCATAGCCAGCCGTACAGAATGAGCTAGTATTTGAGAGGCAAATTGTTGTTCTAAAACTATTTATTCGTCAAGCATCCCTGATAGATATAATAGCTGTGCAAATATGTGGACCTTCTGTGTAAATACTATAAGTCTGCGAAATGAATTGCATACAGCTCTCCTGCTGCATTTGACAGTCTTTTTTTTATATATATATATATGTAGTGTGTACTACAGCTTAAAAATTGGTTAAACTTCAGAAAACACAGTGAATAGATTACTTTGCCCTGTGGTCTTATACAAAGCTGATTGTTATTCTTTACTAATTACTGTAATTAACATTTTAAATGGCTCATTTATAATTTTTAAAACATTTTCTTTGAAGTTCAAAAAGAGGATTATTTCTGCAGTTGCTTTGGACTGGAATCAAAATAATTCAGTGATCACTTCCAAATCAAAATACAACAGAATTTGAAATGAGCATTCCCTTTGGCTGATGTATGGGAACAGTGTGCCAAAACACTCCATGAATCATACAGTTCAATTATCATTTGAGAGAACTGCAAGGTATAAAAATCTTTACTCTTTTTCTTTTTATCTAATCTCTTTTAATTTAAAAACAAATTACATAAAAATGTTTTAAGTTAGAATCATGGGTGGAATTTTACTGGGCAGATGGAGGCGGGTACGACGTCACCCGGGCTGGGAAAATTGAGAAAATAGATGTCAGGCTAGTAATCCGACGACTTTCCACTTCCCTCCGTTTTTCCCAGGGACAGGTTGACAGCGTGATCGGGAAGCCCTGTGGGTGAAAAGCGCAGCATACTACAGCAATTAAAAAAAAAAGAGCCATTTTACAGGTATAATGTCTCTTTCCCAAAGGCACATGGGTCGCACACTGTGTCGACAACCCAGCAAGGTCAGGAAGACGAGTGCACAGCGGAAAGGCATTAACATGTCAATTCACCATCATTGCAGCACTATTAATGGGGAAAACTACGGTAAATCAGCCAGTCATAGTGCAAGGCAAGCACTACCAGAAATAACCCCTTGAAGCAAATACTTTGGTTAGTTTGCAGTTAGAGGTACCTGGTGTCACAGGACTGAGCCCAATTGGAGAAATAAAGGATGGCATCGATCTTAAAAGCTGTTTCCTTACAAGGGAACATACATTCCACGTACTCTGAGGTGGAGTGGTCCACTGAGGAGGATGTGCAGCAGCTCAGCATCTGCAACTGCAGTGGCATCAAGTCACACTGAACCAGCAGCTGCAACATCCAACACAAGGAACAGCATCTGGACAAAGCAGAGGGAATGGCCGAAGAGCTGCACCCAGAAGAAGGCGTTACCCTGTGCACAGGAGCCACAGGTCAAGGGTCAACTTCTTTGACCTGTCAGAGCAACAGTGCCTCCGGAGGCTGCGGCTGTCACACCAGGTGGTCACTGACCTATGCACTCTGATAGAGGATGACCTAATGCCATTAGGAGCAGGAGGCTGTCCATTGCCATTCACCTTGAACTTTATGCATCCGGCTCATTTCAGGGCTTAGCCATAGCCATCGGCCATGTTTTATACTCAGTAGCCCATAAATGTATCAGCCAGGTCATGGATGCCTTTTATTGGAGAGCATTCCAGTACATCAAGTTTGAAACGGATGCGGCCAGTCAAGCCCAGAGGGTTATAGGTTTGATGGCCAGCTTTCCTCAGGTCCAGGGCATCATCGACTGCACCCATGTGGCGGTTAAAGCTCCTACAGATCGTCCAGGTGTATTTGTTATTTGTAAGGGCTCCCACTCATTCAATGTGCAGCTGGTATGTGACCACTGCAAGAGGATCCTGCAGGTATGTGCACAGTTTCCAGGGAGCTGCCATGAATCCTTTATCTGCTGACAGATTCAGGTTCCTCAGCTCTTCAGACCTCCACACAGCCTCAGCAGACGGCTCCTGGGTGACAAGGGGTCCCCACTGAAGATCTGGCTGCTAACACCAGTGCATCACCCCACCTCACCGTTGAGCCAGATGCGAGTTTGAGTAGGTGCCTTCTATCTACCAGGGCCACAATAGAGCAAACTATTGGTTTGTTCAAAATGCAGTTCAGGTGCCTCGACCACCCTGGAACACCTTTCAAGGGTTTCACACATAATTGTTGCGCGCTGTGCCCTGCACAACCTGGCACTTTAAAGAGGAGCTGAGCTGGCACCAGAGGATGTTGGGAACTGACAGGCTTCATCACAGGAGGATAGCTCGGTGGAGGATGAACATTCAGTGTCGTCTATGATGTGTCCTGATGTTGGCCTGCACGCCAGAGACACCTGCAATGTCTCATCCAGGAACGCTTCAACTGAGGAGCGTGCACCCATCATTGCCAGCATGCCAACCGTTGGCCTGATGCACAGACAGCCACCTCACACGCCATTCCCTTCCCGCATACAATGGTCTCTGCAATGATAAGATGTCTCTACATTATGTCCTCCACTCTGCATTGTGAGCCTACATTCTCACGGCACACCCATGCTTGAACCGACCCATGCTCGTTGTGGGATTGGAAATGAGGTAGACAATGACACATCCCAGGGTACAACAAGACATTTGTCTTTGAAATAAAGATTTATCATTCAAAATTAACATTAGAAGCTGCACCTAAGTGAACCCCTTTGTGCCACTAAGATGTTTTCAGTGTCCTCTTCTATGTGGTGCTACCCCTGTGGCTGCGGAAAGCTGGAGGCAGCCTGCTCGTTTCCAGGTTCTCACACTTCAGATAGCCATGGTGGTCATCCTCTAGGTGGTGGAGCTCTTGAGGACCCTTCCAAAGACTGCCCCACTTGCATTTGTGCATGTGCAGCCCTGGTCATAGGGTTGGGAGTCAACTGCTGTGCCTCAGTCAGAGAGATCACTGGAAAGGGAAGGGTCATCACGTGGGGACACCTTGAGGAGAGCTCCCACTGCCATCATCCCTGTCTGCCTCTTCCCACTCAGGGCCAACTGACACCTCCCTGCTAAGCAAGTGTGGATGAGCACTTGGATGCATTTTGATGTAATGTTTGACCATCAAAGCTCAGTGCTTTTCAAGGTAGCCACCAGCAAATGGAGGCCATTGTCGTGTGCGCGCTTTCATTCATTGGCCTTTTACGTCTGTCTCTCCATGAGGTTAGTCACTCTTTCAATGGAGGTTGTTATGCAGTCCTGGCAGTGATGGACTCCTCCATCTTCAGCGTTAATGATCGCACTGTCTCTGGAAATTCTGACAGATGAAATTTCCTTTTGCTGCGCCACAAGTACCCACTTAGTGTATGACCCACGAGCTCCGCATCTGTGTCTACCTGAGCACAGCTGGATGCTTTCTCAGGCCTCCGATGGGGACTCGCTATAGTTGTCCCCGCATGCAGCATCTGCTCCTGCTCAGATGTAAAGTGCTCCTCACTTTGTTCCACCCTTTCTATCTGTGATACTGAACACATTGAGGTGAGTGTATCTGCGCTGGTGGAGGGTGCACATGAGTCATGTGACGCTGCTTCTTCAGAGTGCTGCTCCTCCTCTGAGGACTGCACTGCCTCCTTCCTTATCTCTCGCTGCATCTCTGGTGATGTTCCTGCGGGAGGTAAAAGACAATAGTCAGTGCAGCACATAGTTGACAGAGAGATGAAGCCCTTGCATTTCGTTGATGATTTTATTTCTCCTGTCGGTGAACAGGTGAAGTCGCATGTCGGAACCAGCTGCAAGTGTCATATGTAATCCTTTCACCCGCTCACTGTTGCACCCCCATCCCACTATCGGCGACAGAGTGCACTAATACCACCTTGCCAATTTCCAGTGCATCCTCCTCCATTGGCATCAGTATGGCCAAGGATGCCACTCCACCCCTGCTTCTGCACCTCTCCAGGGAGTTGAGTGCTGTCTTCTGCAATGAGAAAAGAAAGTGAGTGAGGATTATTATGACATCAGTCTTTGCTTAGGACTTAGGGGGCACACTGTGGAATGGGGAACACTAGGTCAACTTACTAAGGGACAACGTCATTGCTATCTATGGAGATGTGAGTTAAGGTGCTTCCTGGGCAGACACTCTTAGGTATGATTACAATTAGGGAGCTTCAAAGGACATGTGTGCTGGAGAAGGCTATGGAGGTTGGTGGTTGGAGATTGGTGCTTGCCATCTGACACTTGCATGCTATTCACCTTGCTGGACCTCAAGACGTTCATTGAAGCATCTCCTGCAGTGGATCCATGTCCTTTGCACCACACTCCGGCTGCTCACCTCCTCCATAACCTTCAACCAAGCCTGTTTGTTAAGGCTGGCTGGCCTCCTCCTACCATCCTCTGGAAAGAGCATGTGCCTCCACCCACTCACAGCTTCCAGCATCATTGCATGTGCTGCGTCTGTAAATCATGGGGCTGCCCTTCCCCTTCTGGCATCCATCTTCCTCCTCCTTTTGCTTCTGCAGCATTGCTGTCCAAAATGCACAGTTGCACACTGTGTTTGCTGCTGGTGTCCCTTTAAATACTGCACCCTCAATCAGGCTTCTAACTGCTCTTCCCATCCACTTCTCCTAATTTGGCACTGAATCTGGAGGCACCTTCCTAATTGAATGTCCCCTGGAAAATTCAATTGGAAGGGCTGCTACTCATGGGGTTGTGTTGCCGACCCAAATGTGGTCCCAAGGAATATGTTATATTTTAAGTCTGTAAGATTCCACCCATAGAGTCAAAGAAACTTACAGTACAGAACGAGGCCATTCTGCCCATTGTGCCTAAGCTGGCTCTTTGAAAAAGCAATTGTGCTTAGTCCCAGAACCCCACTTTTTTGTTCATAAGTAAGTTCTTCTTCCTCAAGTACCAGTCCAACTCCCTTTTACAACAATGTATGAGATCAGCTTGCACCACCCTTCCAGAGCATTCCAGATCCCAAAAATGCTCTTAGTCTGAAAAATTCTCCTCACCTCCCATCCACATCTTTTGCCAATGGTTTTAAATCTAAGACCTCTGGTTATTGACTCACGTAACAAAGGGAATAGTTTTTCTGTATCTACGCTATCAAAAACTCTCATCATCTTGAAAACCTCTATCAGGTTATCTCAGTTATTTTTAAAAATGCTTCAGTATTGCTAATCCTTTAATCTGCACAAAAACAAGCAAGGATTTTAGCATGGGCAGGTAATCTTATTCACTTAATTCTTTCAATTAAATAAGTAAATTATTTCCACAATGGTATCTCATTGAATGGTGATACTGTGATCCTTTTTTTTCTGTCAAGTATTTTCATAAAAGAATGTGATTGGGTAGAGATTCCTCACTTTTCCAAAAATTGTAATACCGAGTCAGTTTCAGAATTTTTTAATGACTTGAATTTTTGTGAAGGATTAAATATATTTTGATTTGAAATTTTACAAGGAAATTCCTGTCCATGCATATTTATCAGACCACTGAATTCCTGATCTCAGCAGTGCCACAATTGGGAAGTGACAAGCAGAGACCCAATATGATCATCAGAAAGGCGGGTTAAATTTCCATTGAATAGGAACATCATTTACAATTCTGGAGTAAGCCTTCAGAACTCAGTTTCAGTTAAGTACGTCTGAATACCAACACAGAAATATGAATATAGTTAGAGATTTAGAAACTTTTTCTGATGTGATTTTCAGGGACCAATTCCAGCTGAACTCAAGAGGTGAGGTGAGAGTGACTGCCCTTGACATCAAGGCAGCATTTGACTGAGTATGGCATCAAGGAGCCCTAGCAAAACTGAGGTCAATGGGAATCAGGGGGAAAACCCTCCGCTGGCTGGAGTCATACCTAGCGCAAAGGAAGATGGTTTTGGTTGTTGGAGGTCAATCATCTGAGCTCCAGGACATCACTGCAGCAGTTCCTCAGGGTAGTGTCCTAGGCCCAACCATCTTCAGCTGCTTCATCAATGACCTTCCATCAATCATAAGGTCAGAAGTGGGGATCTTCGCTGATGATTGCACAATGTTCACCACCATTCGTGACTCCTCAGATACTGAAGCAGTCCGTGTAGAAATGCAGCAAGACCTGGACAATATCCAGGCTTGGGCTGATAAGTGGCAAGTAACATTCGCGCCACACAAGTGCCAGGCAATGACCATCTCCAACAAGAGAAAATCTAACCATCTCCCCTTGACATTCAACGGCATTACCATCGCTGAATCCCCCACTATCAACATCCTAGGGGCTACCATTGACCAGAAACTGAACTGGAGTAGCCATATAAATACCGTGGCTACAAGAGCAGGTCAGAGGCTAGGAATCCTGAGGCGAGTAATTCACCTCCTGACTCCCCAAAGCCTGTCCACAATCTACAAGGCACAAGTCAGAAGTGTGATGGAATACTCTCCACTTGCCTGGATGGGTGCAGCTCCAACAACACTCAAGAAGCTCGACACCATCCAGGACAAAGCAGCCCGCTTGATTGGCACACCATGTACAAACATTCACTCCCTCCACCACCGACGCACAGTGGCAGCAGTGTGTACCATCCACAAGATGCACTGCAGCAATGCACCAAGGCTCCTTAGACAGCACCTTCCAAACCCGCGACCTCTACCAACTAGAAGGACAAGGGCAGCAAATACATGGGAACACCACCACCTGCAAATTCCCCTCCAAGTCACACACCATCGTGACTTGGAACTATATCGCCATTCCTTCACTGCCGCTGGGTCAAAATCCCGGAACTCCCTTCCTAACAGCACTGTGGGTCTACCTACCCCAAATGGACTGCAGCGGTTCAAGAAGGCATCTCACCACCACCTTCTCAAGAGCAATTAGGGATGGGAAATAAATGCTGGCATAGCCAATGACACCCACATCCCATGAATGAATAAAAAAAAATGTAAAATGAACATCAGCAAAGTTTTCAAAGTGTGGAGACAAATGCAGCCGTGTAGCTTGTAATCACTTCAGATTTTTGTTTTTGTGTCTTTACTGCTTAAATGGCAGGAATAGGAGAAATCTCAGGAAATAATCTGAAACATATTTTAAGAATAAATTTACCTTTAATATGTTATTAGTGATGATAATTTCCATCTCATCAAGAGTACAGATACCCCCATCAACATTGATTGACTGGAGGTAAATTGCTTGGTATCAGGCAGAGAGTGCTGCAGATATAAACATAGCAATCAATGTAAATGTTCTGGAAATTGATTGGCAAGGCCCAGAAGATATGTTACCCTATTAGAAATTGACCAACGAGACAGAGTTTGACAATGTCAAGGATTAAAAAAAAAGTTCCCACTGATTTGTCTGGGGACAATTTAATTTGAAGTTTAAAGTGACATTTAATTTTTGGTGGAGCTCTGATGAATATAAAAGCCAGTATTAACAAGGATGGAAGCTGTGAGCTTTGCCCTGACATATGAGAAGCAAACTCGATGAAATTTGAATGCAGAATGAAAACAGGGAATAACACTTTTCTGGGGAGCTGGAGTTTCACACTTAAAATAAAACCATTTTGGGGCTTCTTCCCCTAACTTAACCAAGACAATATGGTGCATGCAACACTCAATAATGGCACTTTTAAAATGTGTTTTCCTCTTTTCCCTCCGGTACTCACCTCCACCCCCATATTGCGTCTCTGCTGTCTTCAATATTAGACTCAGATGTCACCTTCTTTGATGCTATCAGTGTTGTTCCTTGCTCAGTGTACCAGGAGGTGCACTTGAGTGATGAAGGTAGTTTGCTCTTGGACACAAAATTTCTCGTTAGCCCTTCTTTTCCATTCCCACTGTTTTATTTTATCTTATGTACCTGCTCACCCTCCCTCTAGCCCTGTTTGTTGCTGTTGTCCCCCATTCCCATGTTCCCTCTTGTGTACTTATTTTTTCCCTTGGGTACTTTTTTGTCTCCTCCACTCTCGCTTTCATTTTTCTTTCTGCTTCTTCCTTAATACTTTCCCTTTTTTTCTATCATACGTAGGTTACCCTTTTGCATGCTGTAAAATAAACAAGCAAGGAAGAATTGGTGGTGGTAGAAAATGGCTGTACTGATGATCTATTGGGCTATGTCCATATTAAATGTAATGACCCATTAAAAATGGTTACAGCCAAAGTTATACAGCCATATTCTGTGCCTGATGTGTGTTTATAGCTGGAAGCATAGTTCTATAAAATAACAGAACATGTTCCAGCACTGCGATACTGGGGCAGATAAAAGCAAATAGTCCACTAAAGTTCTGCCTGCATCTCTTGTATACACAGAAATGTGAGTGCACCAAGAGCAATTATTGAAACAATAAACAGTAACCATCTCCAAATGATATTAGCAACTAACCAAGTGGACCTCAACAATCTGAGTACTAGAGATTGACTCCCAGTTTGGTAGCTGCAGCCACCCAGCTATGGCTCAAGAGACATAAAAACAGACTGTAAAAGCTTTTAGAGGTATGTAAACAGGAGAGCTTAGCAAAAGCAAATGCGGGAGAAATTATAATGGGGAATAAGGAAATGGGAGAAATATTAAACAAATACTTTGTATCTGTCTTGATGGTAGAAGACATTAAATATTCTGGAAATAGTGGGGAACCAAGCATCCAATAAGAGTGGGGAACTTAAAGTAATTAGTATTAGTGAAGAAGTAGTGCTGGAGAAATTAATGCAACTAAAAGCTTATAAATCCCCTGTACCTGATGGCCTACATCCTAGGGTTTTAAAGAGGTGGCTACAAAGATCGTAGGCAGAATTTAGTGAGGCCATTTGGAGTGGGAATGGAGGTGTGGGGGGCTGGAGAACAGTGATGGACACGTTCATCAGCAAATCTGACTTTGGTTCTGTATTTAGTCAGTGGCAGGAAAGCACCAGGGGACGGGACTGCCATTTGAATTGCTGTACAGTCAGTTTTCAATACGTTTGCATGCAACTGATCACGATTCAATGGGGGGTTTGGATTTAAGGGGATGATGGTCAGCGCTTATGTGCCTTCAGATCCCTGGCCATTGAAAACTGGCGGCACCGAGGCAAGGTCTCAGTGCCGCGTTGGGAAGGCAGCCATGAACAGTATTGGATAGAAGAAGATGGGGGAGCAAAGGCCTTTGTCAGCCTGCAGTGCCATGTGCTCTGCACGGGTGGGCTTGGTCTCAGGTGTTCTCCTCTGCAATCTCCATCCACGCTTGCCTGATCAGATGGGAGGACCTCCTCTCGCCATCACTGGGGAAAAGGACCTCCCGCCAGCACCTGCTCCGGAGTCATCCGATGACACTTCGAATCCTGCCCCCGTCACGTAATTGGTTGGCTGCATGCCTCCATAATTATAATTGGCTGCCATCCACGTGATTGCTGTGGGCCAGCCACACATGTGACAAGCAGCAGTGGTGCCCACTTCTGGGTCTGCTGCCAGAAGGCGCAACCCAAATACTATATCCAGCCCAATGGATGCATTGGTTTTGATCTTCTCGAATTCCCTAAATTTTATAATTGGCACTGCAGATTGGAAGGTAGCAAAAGTAAGCTTGCTATTCAAGAAAGGAGGGAGAGAGAGAATAGGGAGCTATAGGCCAGGTTGCCTGACATCAATAGTCAGGAAAATGCTCAAATCTATTATTATGGACATGATAATGGGGCACTTTGAAAATCAGGATGTGATTGAGCAGAGTCAACTTGGATTTATGAAAGGGAAATTGTGTTTGTCAAATTTGTTGAGTTTTTTGAGGTTGTAAACTAGCAGGATAGATAAGGGGGAACCAGTAGATGTGGTGCATTTGGGTTTTCAAAAAGCATTCAATAAGATGTTGCACCGGAGGTTATTATACAAAATTAGGGCTCAGGAAATTGTTGGCAATATATTAGCATGGATCAAGGATTGGTTAACGAACAGAAAACAGAGAATAGGAATAAATGGGTCATTTTTCAGGTTGGCAGGCTGTTAATCGTGAAGTGCCACAAGGATCAATGCTTGGGCCTCAGAATGCAATTGTCCCAAGTTTGCTGATGATACAAAGCTAGGTGGCAAAATAAGCTGTGAGGAGAATGCAAAGAGGCTGCAAAAGGATATAGGCAGGTTTTGAGTGAGCAAGAATGTGACAGACAGATAATAATATTGAGAAATGTGTAGTTATCCATTTTGTATGAAAAATAGGAAGGAAGAATATTTTTTAAAAAGTGAGACACTGGTAAATGTTGGTATTCAGAGGGACTTGGGTGTCCTTGTAACAAATCACAGAAAGTTAACATGCAGGTATTGCAAGCAATTAGGAAAGCAAATGGTACGTTAGCCTTCATAAACAAAATGGATTGGCGTATAAGGGTAAACAAGTGCGATTATGTAGGGCCTTGGTGAGACCACATCTGGACTATTGTGTACAGTTTTGGTCTCCTTACCTAAGGAAGGATATAATTGTTTTAGGGGACCACAAAGGTTCATTAGACTGATTCCTGGGATGAGGGGATTGCCTTTTAAGGAGAGAATGAGTAGAATAGGCCTATATTCCCTAGAGTTTAGAAGAATGAGAGATGATCGCATTGAAACATATAAAATTCTTAAGGGGCTGACAGGGTAGATGCTGGAAGGATGTTCCCCCTGGCTGGGGAACCTGGAACTAGGGGTCACAGTCTCAGAATAAGGCCCATTTAAGATTGAGATGGGGAGAAATTTCTTCACTCAAAGGGTTGTGAATCTTTGGAATTCTCTACCCCAGAGGGCTGGTCGTGCTCAGTCGTTGAGTATATTGAAGACAGGGATTGATAGATTTTTAAATATGAATGGAATCAAGAGATTGGAGAGATTATGGAAGGTGTAGCTGTGGTAGTAGATCAGCCATCATGCTAGTGACTGCGGAGCAGGTTCATAGGGCCAAATGGTCTGTTCCTGCTCCTATATTTTATGTTCTGATATTCTTATCAGTGAATGGAGAAAATGATAGGATGCTGAAGAAAATACCAGGAAGTAAAACTGGCGAAGGCAGCTTTGAGGATGAGTTCATAGACGGTATTCAGGACAGGATGTAACAAGCAGGGTGGATAAAGGGGAACCAGTAGATGCAGTGTATTTGGATTTACAAAAGGCATTTGATAAGGTGCCACATAAAAGGTTACTATACAAAATAAGAGCTCATGATGGAGATAATATATGAGCATGGATAGAGAATTGGCTAACTAACAGCAGACATAAATGGGGCATTTTCAGGTTGGAAAACTGTAACTAGTGGGGTGCCACAGGGATCAGTGCTGGGACCTCGACTATTTACAATCTATATTAATGCTTTGGATGAAGGGACTGAGTGTACTGTAGCCACATTTGCTGACTGCACAAAGATAGGTAGAAAAGCAAGTTGTGAGGAGGACACAATGGGCTGTATTTTACAGCTCCCTTGATGTCGGGGGGTCATGGCGGGGGGGGGCAGGAAAATGCCTCCAGCAGAGGCCTGCCATGGGCCTCGACACCGGGAAGGCCCAGCCTGATTTGCCAGCGGCAGTGAGGCCTTGTGGCAGCCCCCCCCCCGCTGCTTGGCAAGGGGGGCCAAATTTACATATTTAAATAAATGCAAATTAACAAAGTAATTACCTGCTCGCCTCCTCCTGCCATCCCACTCCATTATTGGTGCCGGTGGCTGGCACTCCCACGCCTTTGGATACCCGTCTGGGAATCTGAGGCGCGACACTGGTGGGGAAGGAGGAGCCAGTAAGTTTTTCAGTGCAGGAGTGGGGGAGCAGCGTCAGAATGATTTGACTGGTGTAGGGGATGGTGGGAAGGGGTAAAGATTAAAGTTTGTGAACTTTGAGGGGAGGGAAGGTTAGGGGCACAAGCTAAGTATTTTGTGGGGGGAGAGGGCAAGGAATTAAACGTATGCTTATTGGAGGGGGGGGGGGGAAATGGGAAAGGGGCTAGATCAATTAATGTAATTTTTTATAGCACAAAATTTTAATGTACCGAGAGGCTCGAAGTCCTTTAAAAATGGCATCGGCACCTGCACAATGGCGCCTGATACCATAGGCGGGGACGGACCGCCCACCCCCTCCATCTCATCGGGGAGGCGGTCCACCCCGGCCATTTAAATGAGTGGGGCAGCTCCACGACATGCGGTCCACGCGGTCAGACCACCATTTTTGAAGCTCTGAGCCGAGATCGGCAGCAAGCTTATAAAATCCAGCCCAAAGAGTCTGCAAAGAGTTATAGATAGGTTAAGTGACTGGGCAAAAATTTGGCAGATGGAGTATAATATGGGAAAATGTAAAGTTGTCCATTTTGGCGGGAAGAATAGAAAAGCAGAATATTATTTAAATTGAGAATGCTGCGGTGCAGAGGGATCTGGGTGCCTTCATACATGAATCACAAAAAGTTAGCATGCAGGTACAGCAAGTAATTAGAAAGGCAAATGGATTGTTGGCCTTTATTGCAAGGGGGATGGAATATAAAATTAGGGAAGTCTTACTATAATTGTACAGGGTGTTGGTGTAACCACAGCTAGAGTAAAGTGTACAGTTTTGGTCTCCTTATTTAAGGAGGGATATACTTGCATTGGAGGCATTTAGAGAAGGTTCACTGGGTTGATTCCTGGGATGATGGTGCTCTCTTGTGAGGAAAGGTTGAACAGGTTGGGTCTTACTCATTGGAGATTAGAAGGACGAGAGGTGATCATATTGAAACATATAAGATTCTGAAGGGGCTTGACAAGGTAGATAGAGAAGATAAAAGCAAAATACTGCGGATGCTGGAAATCTGAAACAAAAACAAGAAATGCTGGATTCACTCAGCAGGTCTAGCAGCATCTGTGGAAAGAGAAGCAGAGTTAACGTTTCGGGTCAGTGACCCTTCTTCGGAACTGACAAATATTAGAAAAGTCACAGATTATAAACAAGTGAGGTGGGGGTTGGGCAAGAGATAACAAAGGAGAAGGTGCAGATTGGACCAGGCCACATAGCTGACCAAAAGGTCACGGAGCAAAGGCAAACAATATGTTAATGGTGTGTTGAAAGACAAAGCATTAGTACAGATTAGGTGTGAATATACTGAATATTGAACATCAGCAAGTGCAAACCTGAAGAAAAACAACATGAAAAAAACAGTGGGTAAGCAAACTGAACAAACTAAGATGAAATGAAATAAATGCAAAAAAAGATTGTAAAGATAGAGAAGATGTTTCCCCTTGTGGGGGAATCTGGAACTAGGGGGCACAGCCTTCAAATAAGGAGCCTCCCATTTAAGACAGAGATGAGGAGGAATTTCTGCTCACAGAGGGTCATTAATCTTTGGAATTCTCTACCCCAGAGAGCAGTGGAGGCTGGGTCATTGAATATTTTCAAGGCTGAGCGAGATAGGTTTTTGATCGACAAGGGAGTAAAGGGTTATAAGGGACAGGCAGGAAAGTGGAGTGAAGGCCACAACCAGATCATCCATGATTTTATTGAATGGTGGAGCAGGCTTGAAGGGCCAAGTGGCCTGCTCCTGCTCCTGTTTCTTATGTTCTTATGTTGTTGTGTCTTCACCAGTTGGGCAAAACAAACTCTTAGTGATTCAGCAATCCCTTTTACACTGCACCAATGGAAATTGGGCCCAGTGTAAAACAGGCTGTTGCTTTGCTATGATAGTACAGATGAATTTCACCCCACCCTCCACCTCCATATCCCCACTCCTGAAAGTCATCTCCAGTATGAGACCACTTATTTCCTGTCCACTCTGTCTATGACCTGTCCTGAAAGGCAAAATTAGACCATAAAAATGTTATTGTATTATTGATATTCTTGATGCATTCTGCCCATATGAGATTTTTAGTATTATCTAGTCCAAAGTTTTGGTACTGCATAGAGATGTGAATGATTTACATAGTAATTTCACTCCTTTGAACAGAGTCATTAAAGGAATGGCTGTGTTTGACTATCGCTGATGAGTATTACACAAATGTTTCCACTGAAATGAAAGCCTTTTTAATGAGACATTGGCAGGACTGAATGGTTTGAGGGAGTGATGGAAGAATGCTTGCTGTTAATTATGGCTTGCCCTGTATTTTCCCATGAAGTATTCATCATTCAAAGTGCGATATTTCTTCAGAATGTGATTTTTTTCTCTGTTAATTCTTCTCCCTCCCCACTTCCACAACTGTGCTGACCTTTTCTCGTTGTACAGTGTTAATTGCCAAATGAATCAACTGGGTCATTTTATTTCCGTGCCCTGAGGAAGCACAATGATAATACGAAGGATGGTTTGACATGCTCACCTAAAGCAGCGATTTTCATTTTTTTCCATTTCAGGATAGATCATTGCTCATAAAGAAAGCTGGAAATCTCTTGGTTTTTGTTCAGATGAAAGGATCTGCATCACTGTTAGATCTTGAGTTCTGAAACTTGAAGGTCTCTAGTTATCTGGAATTTCAAGTAGAAAACTGATGCAGCAGTGTTAATTTTCTGTCCTGACATTCTTCAATATGTTTGGTAAATATGAAATAATGGGCTGTATTTTACAGTAGAAATAACAGTGAGGCTATCGCTGCTTACCATTATTTGCTTGGATATCAGACAGCAGGTTTCGGTGTCCATATATGCGCAGTTACATGTGCAAATCAGGTCTTTGCTGTCCAAATCACTCTTGCACCTCCAAAAGTGGCACGATAATGGTATCTCACCATCTGGCTCCCTGTTCAAATACATTAAATGGTGTGATGCTGCTGTAGTTACCTCACAGATACAGATTAAGCTTGCCAGAAAAAGTTAAAGCTTGTCCATTCCAGTCTAAGTACCCTTTTAACAGTGTGATAAGTCTTAATTACTGCCAAACAACCTCTTTGGCACTGAAAATTAACTTTTACAAGTGTGGACCCACACTGCTTCAGATTTTAATTATTGTTGGAGATTTTTTTTTTAATTAAATAAACTTGTCTCTCTGCCTCTTTTCTCTCCCTTTCTTTATCCAATCATTCTTTCCCTCAGTGTTTTGATTTCTGTACCTGATTTGCCATTGAATTCAATATTCTAATTGACTTTTCATGTTTCAAACTCTGTGCTGCTCACCAGCGATTCTTCAGCCTGTTTGGTTAAGGAGACACACAGGCCGGAATTTTATGGTGGATGGATGGGAGCCGGATTCCGATGTGAAAGTCGGTGGCGAACCCGCTTCTGCCGAGCCCGGGGATCCGTCCCGTATTTTACAGGTTCCCGAGCTTTAATTGTCCCGAGGCGGGACTTCCACCTGCCTGAGGGAGGAAGTCCCACCTCAGTGAGCTGCCAGCCAATCAGCGGGCCAGCAGCTCTTAGTTTTTGCAGTGCCACCGGGAGCGGTGGCCACTGCTGGGACTGCAGCCCAGCCGACGCCTTAAATCGAGGAGGGAAGCTAAGTAGGAGCATGGCTCACCAGGGGGATCGGTCCTTCCCTGGTGAGGCAGGAGTGGTCGCCTGGGGGGGAGGGGGGTGTCTTGGGTCCGGGGGTGGATTGGGAGGCGGGGGCAGCCCTCAATCGGGCACCCTGTGTCTGACTGCCATGCCCCCCACCCCGGGGCGCAGAAAGGCCAGCAGCTATTGCTGGGCGGCCTTTCACGGCCCCAGCACACCCGCTTGCTATGGGTAAAATACCCTTGGAGGCGGGCGAGGGCCCTTAAGTGGCCGCTCAATTTTATGCTGCCCTCATGCCACCATCCGACCCACTGGGGCGGCGTAAAATTCCGGCCACAGTTGCCTGCCCTGTTCACACAGGTTGCAGATGCCCTGTGGAAGGCACTGTGTTGTTTCGGTGATTGGCTGACAAGAAATTCCAGTCCAAAACCCATAAAAATTCAATTGGCAAATGCAAGTGGCGCTGATTAAAGGCTACCCCACCTGAACCCGACGGGATCTGACGATATGTGTCGGGTTTGGGTTGGGTTGGACCCCTCTTCCGGGTCTGGCTTTCGGGCTTGAGTCAGGTTGGGCTGAGTCCAAGTCGTGCTCGGGTCTGGTCGAGCCGGACCTACAGAGTAAGTGCTCTGCTGGTAAGTATTAAAAATAAAAAACTTATCTGAGCTGGGAGTTCAGGACAAAACTGAGTCTGCGCAGTGAGTGACTGACGTCAGTATGGCGTCATCACGCATGCGCTGCAGCTTCTTGGAGCTTCCCAGTCGGAAGGTAAGTAAAGGGATGGTCGGATCAGGCTCGGGTCAGGCTGAGTGGGGTCAGGCTTGGGGTGAAATTGGAGGGACTCGGGCCGGGTTGGGCTCGGGTCCGCTGTCGATTGGTCAGGTGCGGGTCGGGTTCTTTTTCCCGACCTAAGCAGGCCTTTCGCGCTGTTCATTTGTCGGTGCCCACAAATTTCAGCCCAGTTATATTTATCATATGTGCAAAAAGGAAGAAAATTAATAGTTCATCAGTGTTTTTTTATTATTTTCATTGACCACCCAATTTGGTCAACCCTTTTCACTGTATCTAAGTTGTACATCAGTTCTTTGGTGTCTTGGATGTATGACTTTACAGTGTTTTCATTCCACCGTTTGTCATTAGAAAGTTGTACGCCCAGAACAGAATCATTAGTTTTTATATTTTAATTATAGTTGTGGGAGACACATAAATAACAGATACTAAAGGTGTGTGTGAGTTACCCATGAGTGAAAAGTCACTTGGAATTCTTGGCCCTGTGTGTTCTTTTCGCTTGATATATGGAAATTTTGTTTTGTTATCGATGAGCCGCTGCCTAATCCTTTATAAAGTGGATTTTTAAAAATATTTTATTTTGTTAAGATAAATCTTTGGATTTGTTTCACATCAATTTCTCATGAAAGTGCTGTTATTCAAATGATTAATGGTTCACTGTCTACCTCAAGGCTGTAAGCAATGTTTATCTTTGCTGGCCAAGGGCATACCTCTCATGGTGTTGAAATGAGGTTAATGTACTTGGTTCCTTCCCATCACTAACTTATAGCTGTCGCCAAGAACAGCTTTCCTTTAATACAGTGACCATCCCATTATGCTTTCCTAGATGAGACAGAGGCCAAGCAGAAGAGTATGAGGAGGTAACCAAAGTATGGCTGAATAGATTTCAAGGAGGTTTTGTAAAGGTATGTAGAAAGTGAGCAAGGCAGAGGGGTTTAGGAAGAGAGTTCCCGAGACTAGAGATTACTGAAGGTCTCCGCCACTGATGGTGGAATGCAGAGTGGACAATGCACAGGAGGTCAGCATCAGTATCCTGGGGGATGCAAGGTTGGAATAAAAGACTGGAGATGTTGACAGAGGTAGCGTGAAACTGACTGTAAATGAGGGCAAGTATTTTGAATTCAATGTTTTGAAGGATGCGGAATGAATAGTTGTTAGCAAGGATTGGTGATTTGTGAATGGAACAGGACATGATAATGTTTTGGACAAGTTGGAGTTCACATGACCAGCAACCTTTCTGGACCATTTGATGGAATATAGTATTGAGGCCTTAGCATGAAGTTACCTAATTGTTACATAGCTGGCCAGTGGTTGAAGTGGATCCTTATCTCCTCAACGGCTGCAAACATTAGATCATCATATGTTTTTGGCATGTTTTGCATTCATCTAGCCCACCCTTTGGTTTTATTCATGTGGGCATTACTGACAGAGCCAGCATTTATTGTCCGTCCCTAACTGCCCTTGAGAACTTTTGATGCAACTTAATAGCTTGCTCAGCCACTTCAGAGGGCATTTAAGAGTCAACCACGTTAGAGTAGGACTGCAGTCACACATGAGCCAGACCAGATAAGAACAGCAGGTTTCCTTCTCTGAAGGACATCAGTGAACCAGTTGGGTATTTGTAAGACAATCCAACATCTACCCATGTGCACACACCTTGAGAATCAGTCTATTTTGTCAGACAATACATGTACCTTTTCAAATTCCAGTCAGATATTATCCACTGACTAACCCAACAGATCTATAACTTTCTCAAAGAAGTTCAGTAAATTGGTCAAACACAATCTGCCCTCTTCTCAACTTATGCTGGTTCTTTCTAATCTGACCCTGTCATTCCTGATGATCTCTTATACTATCTCTCATCAAAGTCTCAAATATTTTGATCATGATAAATGAACATTCACCATCTTGTTTCATCTATATTTGTACTACACCTCTAACAACAGTCACCCAGAAAAGGGTTCTTGCTTCTGTTCTGTTTTATGTCCAATTCAATGATCTGGTGAATATCATCAAATTGATGTTCGCCGATGACACCATTTTCTACAGAATGGTTAATTCCCCATCTAAGAAAATTCCTGATCCCATCACTGTTGGGGTATAAAAATTTGAAATTTGAAGAGAAGAAAACCGAGTGGTGTGTTATCTAGAGGGCTAAAAATAGGACATCAATAACTGTTGAAAAAAATTGACCAGTCATTTTCTGTAAGGGATGCAAACTCTCTTTAGTTACAATCACTTTTGTGAGATAATCACGTCTGATCTAATGTGGGGAAAACAAAGAGTGAAGGTGGATGAAAGTGGGTATCCTCAAGAAATTGTGAGCCTTCTTGTCATTGTAAGTGTCTTGATTTCCAACAAAGCCTGTATCTGCCTTGTGTTGGAGCAGATACAAAGATCTGTAACTGCTGGAAATTGGGGTGGGGGGTGGGGAATATAAAATACTGGAAATATACAACAAATCTGTCAGCATCTGAAAAGAGAAAAGATAAGGTAATGTTCAGGGAAACAAATACTTCATCAAAAGGTCTGAACAAAATAATGAAGAAAGAAGAATAATAGACTGAAATCAAGAGACAGGTATGCTGACTCCTGTCATTAAGAGATAACTCGCTCTTACCCAGTGCTGTCACTACTTACCTTGTATCAACAAGTTAAACCATAAAACCTTGCATGTCAGAGAATGAATTTATGCATGAGGAATCTGACCTGTGTGTTGATGCTCCAGAATAATACCTCCAAATCTTACATTGCCTGCAGCAACCACCAGCGCCAAATTTGCACAAGATCTGTCTTTGTCTCTAACTAAACCACATTGCCACAGGAACTCCGCAAAGATAAAAAAAAATTAAAGTGCCACTCAGTAGGTTTTCCTACCATACCCATGGTCTTCCATTTGTGTTTGAACAAATACACTTCCACCAGCTGTTAGGATTTGTGTTTTGTTTTAAGACAACCTCTGGTTCGGATTTCACCCAACTGTGTCCTGAATTTCAGAGTTCCATGCTTAGATGCATTTAAATGTCATGTAATTTCAAATGAATTGGCCTCGTATTTCCTCACTCTCAAATATCAATGTGGAGTTCATCTTTCAGTGCTGAACATTTGCCTTTTTTTCCGTCCCACTCCCACACTAAAGTCAGTGATGCCTATCTCAGATGCTGTCTTTTCAAAATTGATCTCAACTTACAATATACTGAAAATAAATGCAACTCTTGAGCATTTGTAGAAGGCAAAGAAATGCAATCTCAAAATCTAATGCAGTACATTGTTGAGTAATTCTAACAAATTAAAAATAAACATTCGGGAACAAAGATGACAGTTAGTTCTGCACAATCAAGTGTCACCTGTTTTAATTGGGTCCCACAGAAATTGCTTTACACTATTTAAAATGAATATTTTAAACATTTCAGTAGGAAGTACAACCAACGCCAATGTTTGAATTTACTGTTTGAGTCATGAGCATATTAAGGTGCAATTTAATTAAAGCGACAAAAAGTTAGACTGCATTTTATGGAACCATTCTTCCAGGACCAATTCTATTAATGATTTATATGCTAAGTATGTTTGACCATAGAGCTTTAGAGTAACAATTACAGACTTAGGTTTCTTTTTGACCCTTCTTAATGAAACCACTATATTGTACACACTCTTACAATTTTCACACAAGGGCCACAAAATTCAATAGCATAGCCTCCATATTTTCAGCATTCCAGGTACTGTTTCTGGTCCAATATAGTGTCTGCGCCATTTGCGCACACTTTCACTACTGGCCGTGCCAGACACCATTTTTATGTGATTGTTAGCATATGCACTGGGAACATGCAGATGATGTATGCAGAATAGGCAGATTGTTATGTCAGTCAATATGTGATGCTGATTTGACTCTAATGGTGCCTTTTTCGATCTCAACGCTCCAGTTATGCCCTCTTTAAACTTCGCACAGCTGAACATACGTTCAGCAGCAGGGAGGAACCCCTGACCAGTCTGATTTAAAGGGTTCATCAACCACTTTCAGGTTAGCTTCTGATGGATTTCTGCTGTCTGTTGCTGAGTTAGTGGAAGTGTTTGGAAGTTTGTACTGCGACTTAAAGTTGCTGAAGTCTACAGGACGTGCTGTAGCACATGGTGAGAACTTTGCTTCTCACTTCAAGGCTTCTGCTCAAACCACTTGCTCCTATTCATGGGTGCTGTAGTTTTTATTCAACTTGGTCTACAGCATGACGGGGAGAATATGCCAAGGTGATACAGAGGAGGACAAGCTTCCAGAAGAGGGAGGAGGAGGAGGGAGAGAAGTGCTCTCAGCAGGAGATCATATCCACCCAGGATTATCAGGGACCAATTTTCCAATCTTAACCTCAGCAAGGAACTGTGGGCAATATTGATGCTCTCCCCCATGCTGGGTTTGGAGGCGGCAAGGGTATTTAATCTGGTGGGATGGTGCCGGCTGGGGACTCCACCCTAATTAAGTCTAGCGGGAAGGCCCGTGGATAGCCTTCTCGCCCTGCTACCAATTGAAGTCCTTAAGGGGCAATTAGTGCCCAATTAAGGACCTCTTCCTGCCATCACTGGTATTAGCCCCATGGCAGGCAGGCCTGTTGCCACACAGGAAGCATGACATACAAAGGCATGTGGGGTTGCTTGTGCTTGTGCCTGATCAAAGGACCGGCATCGGGAAGTGGGGGGTGGGGTCCGCTGAAAGCCAGCCTCCTGCCCTTGTTGCCAGCCCCCCACTACACCGCCCTCCCCCACAACACCCACTCCCACAACCCCCATTCGCAAAACCCCTCCCGCCATCATTTACCTCTGGCCTGGGTCACATCACAATCCTGGGCCTCTGGAGGGTGTTGTTACAGCAGCAGACACCGCCTCCCTGGTGGCGCTGCCGAGCAAAAGAGCTGCCGGGACTTCCATCGCAGGGGTCCAGGTTCCAAAAAGCCCGACGGTGGCCTCTTAAGTGCCTGATTGACTTGTCATGTGGTGAACCTTCCCCTAAGGAGGCAACGCAGGTTTCTCGCCAGCTCTTCAGCAGGTGGTCGCAATCCCCGCCGTCTGCATAAAATTCCCTCCAGTGTGTGCAATGTTTCCATTTTGTTGAGGAGGTGCTCACAGAAATATGCCACCTGCTGCAAGCAGACCTGCAGCCTCAGAGCAGGGCAAGGACAGCATTGCCAGTGGCTGTAACAAAGATCGTGACCACAAACTTCTTTGAGTTGGGTTCCTTCCAGGCTGGAGCAGGCGAGATGTTGTCATCCATTTTTGTACAAGTTGATGCACTAAATGCAAAGACAGAGTGATACGTTGCATTCTGTCTTTCTAGCAAGGAACAGGTGGCTTTGCCAGTGTCACAATTCACCATGGTCTGTGTACCCGGCACAAGCTGCACAATAGCAGGCTTCTCCATCGTGCAGCATGCCATTGACCCCACACACATCCCTTTTCAGGCACATGTAAGTTCAGGGATGTACCGCAACCACAAAGGGTTCCACTCCCTCATTGTCCAGCCGGTGTATTACCGTAATCAGTGCATCATGCAGGTCAATGCCTGCTATCTAGGCAGTGGTTATGGTGCCTTTATTCTGTGTCGGTACACTGTATCATTAGAATTTGAGCCACCAAGAGAAAGCAGAGGGTGGATACAGGGTGACAAGGACTATCCACTGACTGTCTGGTTGATAACTCTGGTGTGCAATCCATGCCCACATGGCAATGTGCATATAACAAGAGCCACACAAAATGTCTTTGGCAGACTATTGGGGTGCTTATGCAGTGCTTCTATTCTAGAAGTGCGCTGCTGTACCCTTCAAAGTGCGTGTCATGATTCATCATGGTCTGCTGTATCCTGCAAAACCTTGCCATCATGAGGGCACAGTCCTTGCCACCAGGTATATGGTGAGAAGCTCAAGAGGGGGAGTCAGAGAAGGAGCAAGAGCAAGGGAGGGGGAAAACAACAGTTTCTTTCCGGCTGGACTGTCCGCCATCAGTTCATCTGGCTGTGGTACCAGTGATTGCAACCCCAATTGCCCATTCAACAACCTTATCTTCTAGTATTGACCACCTCTTGGCCGCAATGCTGAAACAAGAGCCACCACAAAACATTACAAAACAACTTCATCAATCAAACCATTCAATATTCCACACAAAAGTCAACAAATAAACCTTGTGCATTCCATGCCTGTCCTCCATATGCCTTTGCTTGTCCCATTGTTCCTACACAGTACACAATTCAGTGGCTGCTGAATTTCAGTGGAGGAGACAGCAGATAGACTCACACAGGCCTGATCCTAGAAGGCCTGGCTTTGGACTGCATCACCTCAGCATGGGCTGCAGCAGCCTGGGCTGGCTGGCTGATAGGTAACAGTAAGGGAACTGGCAGAGTCAGTGTGGTGGGAAAATAAATGATGTCATCCTGAGAGATGTCAGCAACTTTGTGCTCCATAGAATGACTGCTACTCCCCCAGGGCAGTTCCTTTAGCAATCCTAGCAATGTGTTGGAGGACAGATTGCTTTAAGACCCTACTAGCCCCTTTGAACACTGATATCCATAGCCATGATGCCAGCAGTCCGAGCATTCGTGGCAGCAAGCTCAGCTTGCATGACTTCAGTTGAGCATCCACTGCAACACTCAGTCTTTGGGTGGCATCTGCTTGTGCTGCAATGGAAACTGAGACTTCAGACACTGGTTGGGTCCACAAGTATGGTAATGGAGTTGGCCACCAATTCCATGCTGGAAATGATAAGCTTCAAGCTCTTCACAAAGACTTGTGCAAGATTGGGAAGCTCCTCCATGCTCCTTGACAGTGACCACAGGCTTTCTGGTAACCTACCAATGTACCAAGTAATTCTGTATGTACACCCAACAGCTTTTTTCTGTTTGCGCCCAACAAAATCCTGATCTGAGTCCTCTGGAGCAGAATCTGTGTGCAATCTCACCCTCTGGCGAGCTGGCACCTGTACTACCCTTTCCCTCTGCCCGAGCTGCAGGGCACTTGTGCCTGGTGTCTAACCATGTGCAGATCACACCTCTAAGCTACCCTCTTAAGTATCCACAGTGTCTGTATCTGAGCTGGTGGCTACGAGAACAAGTGATAGTGTTTTTTCTTCTTCATTACCTCCATGCTATTTCACCTCCTTCTTGTCCACCACTGCCAGGCCAGATTGCAGCTATTGGGTATCTGAAAAGAGCAAGGCACAAGGGTAGGATTGCAGTGAGGTGAGGGGGAGGGGTTGAAACCAAGAGGTGCATATTTAAAGCATCTGCAGCTTGTATATCAGAAGAGATTGTGCGATGAGGGGCAAGTGAAATGTGAGAAGAAGGATTAGATGGGAGCACACAGTCATCTTTGATGCTCACGGTCTCGGTGATGGTAAGCACTGTCTTCTCCATCAGGGTAAGGACGTGCAGCTGTCCTACTCCCCACTGCTGGTTCGTTCCTGCTTCCTGCGGTTCTGCACCACCTTGTCCTACAAGAGAGAGGGATGTGATTCAGTGAGCGTGGTGCAATATGTGTGGGTGATGTCATTGTCATGTTTGAATAGCTGGTTGTGAGATGTAGGTATGAAGCTTGCAGCAGTGTTAAGTGTGTGAGAGTGAGTTGAAGCTATGAATGTGAGGTATGATTTGTGATTGATGAAAATTGTTGGTAGGTGTATGATGAGGATGTGATACATTAAGTCGTGTGTGAGTTAGTGGCGCAGCTGGTGGGCTTTGACATTTGAACATACATTCACTGACCTCGACTACAGATATGAGTCATTGAACTTTTTGTGGCACTGCATGCTGGTCCTTGGAGCTACACTGCTGGCCTTGACCGTGATGACTATCTGTTCCCACTGCTTATGCAGTGTCTGTGTGGAGGTCCACTGGTCTACAGTGGATAGAGGACCTCCCTACTCCTGCACCATGGCCTCCAATGCAGTGCAAGGGAACCTTGGAGCCCACTGTCTCTCCTGTTACACCATAGCCACTCTTCTTGCAGGTCAGACACTCTTCCTCAGCCACTTCCAGCACCTGCTCCAATCAAAATAGACCATCCCTTTAAGAGGTGCAGGCTGGTTTTAAGTCGTGCATGGTACCTTTGAGTGGTGCTCACCTCTCATGATTTTGCACCTCTTGCTCAGGCAGAGAGCCACTCAACCACATGCCTAGTGCTGGCTGCACACTGCAATTGTGTGAATGAGCAGGCAACATGAAGTTTGTGTGCTGCCTGCATCGGAAACAACGGGTGCAAGTTAATCACACATCACGATCCACCTGCAAATTTTTGTGACCTTGGTGTTCTTTTATAATCTGGGGATTTTTCTTTCGAGTAAGTGAAATCTGAATATTTCCATATCAGTCATATGGTTAAGCTCATTCAGAAATCATTATTCATTGAGCTCCTGAATTAACTCGGCCAAAACTGCAAATGGTTTCAGTGGGTTGAATTTAGTGCTGGTGGCAGAGGTCCTGCCACCAGGTCCAAAAGCGGGCGGGGGGTGGAGGGGGGGCGACCCCAGTTAGGCGGTCAGTGGGACCCAGGCCTGTATCTTATCAACAGCAGCCAATTGTTTGGCTGCCACTGGAGTGGCTGGTCCTATTAAGGACGACTGCCCACCCCCAAGAGCTGCTGGCCAATCAGAGAGCCGCCAGCTCAGCAGCCCCAACAGCGCCACTGGAAGTAGTAGCCACTCCTGGAGCTGCACCTGGAGGAAAAGCACACATCAATGGATGTGCACCCTCACAACCAGGTAATTAGCGTCTGGTGGTGCTGGGACCAGTCAAGCAGACCCCACCGAGAGGTGTATGTTTGATGAGGGCAGGTGGTGCTGTTGCCACTGATGTACCCCTCCATGGGCCAAAGAATCCCCAAAAAGGTGCACCCCCACCCCCACCCCACTGGAGCCTGCCAGGAGGCCACCAGGGTTTACCTGGCAGTCTCCTCACCCCTGCTGCTGGTAAAATACTAGTGGAGGTGGGAAGAGGCCCTTCATTGGCTATTTAAATGGCTCAATTGGGCTTTGGGTGGGAGAGCTGTCCATCACCTTCCCTGCCGCTGGCAAGAAAGCATGGCGGCAGCAAGATGACGGGTAACCCACCTCCCCACCTCCCCCCTCCCCTTCCCATGCCTTTTCACAGGCTCACCCATCTCCCAGCCCGTCCCCAAATGCTGGTGAAATCCAGGCCAGTATTTCTAGACTAGGGAGAATAAAAAATGCTGCTGAATAACTTCAATGGGAAATAAAAATGTGTGGGTGTAATATAGGCAGCCGATTTACTATCATCTATTTTATACTCCCAGCCAAATTAAAACCATCCCATAAATTTTTACTTATATATTACCTTTCCTGATTGGCTCAAAGTGAAACAACAAATCAAAATTGAAGAGGTACGTAACATATCAATCAGAAGCAAAGAAGTAACTAAGTAACGATCAGTGGTCATATATTCCCTACTGCCTCCCCAACACAGCCCACCTCAGTTCTAGCTACTCCTTGCATTTTCTCACTTTCCTTTTTATACTCTATCCCAAGTACCTGCTACATTCCAAATCCTCTTTACTTTCCACCTCCAACAGCCCCCTTCCTCCTCCCCTCTCAAATACTCACAAAACTTCCATCAGCATGCATCAGAAGATCTGTCAACCTCTAAAACAGTGTTCGCTCATTTCCCATAGGCACCAGAATAGGAGATGTGCTGGTATGTGTCAAACAGGTGTCCAGGCATCACAATTCAGTCATTGAAATTTGTTACAAATACAAAAAAAATTGAGATATTGAACGTGTCTGAGCTGAATCCTGAAATGGACGAGTATATTCCAATTTGCCAAATCCACCTGATCAAATAGCAGTTGAACTCTGAATGAACAGTATCTTTTTTTTTACTTAACAATTACACCCTGTGGTCTTGAAGAAACAAAGATCCACTTCAGCAATAGAATAATACATTCTGCCTTACGGAACACTCCTGTCCTTATAAAACCACACATCATCCAACTTTCCATGAGCAATGCCAGATAAGATCCTTGCCTGTCTGTGTGTATGATTATGTACAATATTAAGCATGCATAACTGTTTTGAAACATTAAAAGAAGATCAAGAGCACTGTTCATTTCTCCAATAGATCCTACCTTTTTCAATTGAGGCAGCACATTTTCTCAGGAAAAATATAGCACTGGTATGTGCACATATATGGAGAACAATCTCCTTACTCAGGTGTGAAGGCATAAATGGAATGTTAGCATGTAGAGTATCTTTAAACCTTTGTTTCAGTTTAAACTATTTTATTCTTAGGGAATAAAAGTACTTTTAAAAATATAGGCACCCCAGCCCCATTTACTGCAATTACTGAAATTACCAACCACAGCCACTCCTCATTTATTCCAAAGAGCAAACGGCCCTAGATAATTCTGGTGCTCAACTCCATCAGTTCGTAATACTAGCTCCCTAAATATCCGAAGCAGCTTCAACTCTTTTCCTCTCAAACAACTTCACCAACCTTACACCAAACCTTAATAGCAACCAGGCCTTTCGTCATTAGTTAAGTAAATTAGAGATCAGTAGGCCAAGAAAAGCAGACACAATTTCTGTTGTAAAGACAGAATGCATGTATTCTCTTAATCTGCAGAAGTTGATGGTTAATTTTCAAGTGTTAAGGTGCACCTCCCATTTCCTGCCTCCGCCAGCATTCCATGGACTGAATTTTATGTTGCCGCCATTGGTGGCGGCCATAAAGAATGGCGCCCTGCACGCACGGGCTTTACTCCGTGGAACTGCTGCAGCTCATTCCCACCTCCCCCACCCTCCCCGCCCCCCCCCCCCCCCCCCCCGATGACCTGGAGGGGCGGGCGGTCCATCCCCGGCAACGGCAATGGCACGGCGCCATTTTTAAAGGGCTTCCAGCTCTTCTATTTCATTTAAATGATTAAAGTTTTATGCATTTTAAATTTAATTTAAAAAAAAATAAATGTTTCTAGTCCCTCTCCCACTCCCCAATAACCAGCCAGCTCATTCTTTGCCCTCTTCCCCCCTCCCAATATACTTACCTTGTGCACCCAACCTCCCCCCCCCTCCCCGCACCAAAGTTCACAAACTTTTAACTCTAACTTTACCCCTTCCCTCCATCCGCTCCACCAATCACATTAGTTTGAGCCCGCTCCCCATATCCTGCACTGAAATACTTACCTCCTCCCCCCTCCCCACCAGGGTCCCGCCTCGGATATCCGAACGGAGATTCGAAGGCGCGGAAATGCCGGCCACCGGCTACAATATCAGAGTGGGGCGGACAGGTATTTAATTTATTACTTTACATAAATGAACATAATTACATTTTAATCCTGCCGCTGAGTAGTGGGGGCAGAGGGCCGCCACGAGGCCTCGCTGCCGCTGGCAATATGGGGACGGTCCTTCCTGGCATCGAGGCCCGTAGCGGGCCTCTGACGGAGCCATTTCCCGGCCCCCCCCCCCCCCCCCACCACGACCCCCGATGTCAGGGGGGGCTGTAAAATCCAGTCCCATGGATCAGCTTTAGGGTTTTGTTTTTATTTCTTTTGTGGATTGCATTCACGAAAAAAGATTTCCTTTTGGAAAATTTGAAAGAGTAACTTTAACCCAGTGATCTCTGTGGAATGGATTTCCCTTTTCCTGACATTAATTTGAATCTGGCACCAAGTTAAGGTGATCACCCGGTGTCCAGAAACAGTGATGCCATCAAGCAGAGTAAGCAGCCAATCCTACTGAAGTATTTGCACACAGCAAACCAGGAAGTAAAATGCACTGATTATGCTTCAGTTTATATAAATTTTACATAAAATGAAATGAATAATTGTGACATATGCATTAGAATCTGAAATACCATGAACACATTTTTAAATTATATTAAAAACTTGGATTTTTTTGTCAGAATGGAAGGATTTGATAATTCACAAATATAAAATTGGTTTTCCAGGGCAGAGAGGTTTTCAGCAGTAGTTATGTTTTCTTGTGCTGTTAAAAAAGCCAGTGACGCCTCATTAACAAGGTGTAACTTTTTCAGAAGTTTTTAACAGTGATATTATCCTGTAAAAGGAGAGGTTTTCATCAGTTTAGTGATTTTTAATTGCATTCTGAGAAGATTTTAACAGCACACCCAATGCAGAAGCAAAGAATCTCAAACAGCAGCTTCTGGATTTTTGCATTTAGCTGCACATGTGTGGGCTCCAGAAGTTTCTGTCAGTTTCAGAGGAATAGTGACAATGAATTCTTACTGTTTTGCTTTAATTACTGCTGCAAAACCTGGCCACAATTTCTAAGTCTGAGTCACAATCTATCCTGACTTGGAAATATATCGCCATTCCTGCAATAGTGCTGGGTCAAAATCCTGGAACCTCCTCCCTAACAGCACTGTGGGAGTATCTTCACCACACTCTCTGCAGTGGTTCAAGAAGGTGGTTTACCATCACCTTCTCAAGGGCAATTAGAGATTGGCAAATAAATGCCTTGCCAGGGATATGCACAGCCCATGAATGAATTTAAAAGAAATCCTTCCCAAAAGTATTGAAACAGTGTGCATCTGAGCAACAGGTTTCGCACATAATGGATGTGAAATGCAGATCTGTATCGCTGTAGGAGTCAGGCTGAGATGGGCACTCGTACGGGTGTGCCGTGCATGCACCAGAAGTCTCCCAAAAGGCCAGATCATGGCATCAAACAGCTCTTCTGATTTGACGCATGATTTAAAAACTTGAGCCATACAGGTCCATTCAATGTATTCATTTGTTACTCACCAAAGAACTTTTGTAAAGCTGCAGCAGGGCCGCACAATTAGCGTTATTTAAAGAGCCAAGCACCCAACATGCAGGTGAGTTGATTCGCACTATCATCTACTATTGCAAAATCTCTGAAAGTACCGCTGAAGAATATTTTTGGAGGTGGTATGGTAAGTTGCTGGATTTGGCATGGAGTGTTGCTACACATTCACAGGAGTGCTGAGGATTCGAGGTGATGATCTGGTGAGTTGGGAAGCTTCTCGTGCATGCACAGCATGCCCACATGAACATCTTTCCCAGCATGGGATGCCATGAGGGCCATGTCAGAAGCAGCCAGAGGTACTGTGCCCCCCACTCAGAGGGAAAATTGCAACTCCGGCACCCAAAAATAGGCCATAACCAATTTTTAGCCCGATTTCATGTTGTTGATTAACTTAGAAACATAGGAATAATTATGGCACAGAAGAAGGCCATTCGACCCATTGTGTCTGTGCCAACTGTGTCAGCCTAATGCCAGTTCTTGGTCCATAGCCCTGTAGATTACAGCACTTCAAGTGCATATCCAAGTGTTTTTTAAATGCGATAAGGGTTTTTGCCACTACCACCCTTTCAGGCACTGTGTTCCAGACCCCCATCACCCACTTGGTAAAAAAATTTCTCTACAACTCCCCACAATCATCTACTAATGAGTTTAAGTCTATGCCCGCTGTTTATTGACCTCTTTGCTACCGAAAGTAGATCCTATCCACTGTATTCAGAACCCTCATAATTTTATACTTCTCAACTAAATCTCCCCTCAGCCTCCTCTGTTCCAAAGAAAACAACCCCAGCCTACCTGTTCTTTCCTCATAGCAAACATTCTCCATTCCTGGCAACATATTCGTAAATCTCCTCTCTCTCTCGTGAGAACACATCCTTCCTGTAATGCGGTGACCAGAACTGTACGCAATACTCTAGCTGCAGTCTAACTAGTGTTTCATACTGTTCTAGCATAACCTCCCTGCTCTTATACTCAAGGTCTAAAGGAAAGTATCCTGTTTGTCTTCTTGACCACCTTTTTTACCCGTCCTTCTACTTTCAGGGATCTGTGGCATGCACTCCAAGGTCATTCTGTTCCTCTACACTTCTCACAATCCTACGATTTATGATGTATTCCCTTGCCTTGTTTGTCCTCCCCAAATATATTACCTCACTCTTCTCCAGATTCAACTCCATTGCCATTTTTCTGTCCACCTGACTAGTCCATTGATATCTTCCTGCAGTCCACAACTTTCTTCCTCACTATCAACCACATGGATGATTTTCATGTCATTTGCAAACTTATTAATCATGCCCCCTACATTTAAATCTAAATTATTGATATATGTCATAAACATTTAGGGACCCAGTACAGAACCCTGCAGAACTCCAGAACTTCAGTCGCAAAAGTATCCTTTGATCATAACCCTTTGCTTCTTGCCTCTGAGCCAATTTGCCACTTTCCCTTGCATCTCATGAGCTTTTAATTTTCTGACCAGTCTGCCATGTGGGGCCTTGTCAAAAGCCTTGCTAAGATCCTTGTCGACTACATCAAACAGACTACATAACCCTCATTGGCCCTCCTTGTTAGCTTCTCAAAAAATTCAATATAGTCAGACATGACCTTCCTTTAACAAATCCATGCTGACTGTCCTTGATTAATCCGTGCCTTTCTAAATGACGATTTATTCCATCTCTCAGAATTTTTTCCAATAATTTGCCGACCACTGAGGTTAGGCTGACTGGCTTATAATTACTCAGTCTATCCCTTCCTCCCTTTTTAAACAATGGTACAATGTTAACTGTCTTCCAATCCTCTGGCAACTTACCTGTAAGCAGAGAGGATTGGAAAATGATGGTCAGATGATGGTTGCTATTTCTTCCCTTGCTCCCTTAGCAGCCTGGAATACATTTCATCCAGGTGTGGTGATTTATCCACTTTCAAGAATGCTAAACACCTCAACATTTCTTCCCTTACTATGTTCATCCCATCCAATATTTTACACACCTCCTCTTTAACTCCAATGTCTGCTTTGTCCCTCTCTTATGTAAAAAGATAGTTATCTTTTTAAAAAGATAGCTCTCTGGTTGTCACTTCAAAGCAGCACTGCTTGAAGATCACATTGAATAAAACAGTGTCTACTCATTACATACAATGCAATCTGCTCATTAGATACAATGCAATATATAGGCCCCATGCAAATGTCAGAATCCCTTTCAATTTTTTTTGAAGATTATTTCTGTTTATGAAATAAGAGTATCAGACACGTTCATTGGGTAAAGTTAATTAGAGACAGCATGGGGCAAAGTCATTGTTAAGGAAAAGAGGAAGGGGTTGGAGAGTGAAGACTCATTTCAGTTAGCTAATTAAACCAGTATCCTGGTTCTTTCACCTCATGACGACAATTAAGGTTGGGGTGGGTGTGTGGGATATTGCCTCCTTAGCAATGTCTTCTGTCTTTCTCTTCCCTTTCCTCCAACCCTGTCAGAATATTTTAATACCTACAATATGAATTGCCCAATTATTTTTTCTATGCAAGAGTGAATTTTATTTCAGTTGGAATTATGAAAATTCACAATTTGAAAATGTTTATTTATTTGAAAAGACCCTCCTTGCCATTCAATGACAATAATAGCAAACAAAGTTTTTTTTTTAAAAAAAGCACAATTATGCATCCATCAGGGATGAGTGATTAATTAGAATATTTGTTGTACCTGCTTGTTTTGTTTCATTGTTCTTTGAATTGGAATGGATGAGAGTCTGTCTCATGATTGGAACCAGATTGATTTTGTGGAAAATTAGCTTATGTAAACAGACAGAGATGCAAAAAGCATCATGTGGTTCAGCCTAATTGTTGAGAGACAGATTTAGCAAATGCTTAAGCTGTCAGGACCGAGTGGTTAACATGACCTGACATCAGCCGCTTTTATTAATATTGCATCGAGAAATGAGCTTGGAAAATGTAGCTTAATATAATGAAGGCGACCTGCCCCTTAACTCTAATGATTTTAGGGGTTTCCAGTTCAAGAGGTTGTTAAGACGTGCAACCTGTAGAGAGAGAAAAAACTTCACACATCATATTAAAGTTGCTCTGCATCTTTGAAGTCTTGCACTAATGTATCTTTACAAATAGTTATACTTCCATTTTTCGTTCATTTTTCATGTCGCCCCTTCCTCCTTAGTGACCCATTTTGTACCACGCATCATTCTCTGACTGAGGGAAGAAAGCTGATTACCAAATCTCAGTCTTCAAGCTAGACCATCCGTGAACTGACTGCCAAGTGCATTTGAACACCAGAATGAATCACCACCACTCCACCCCACTGAGTGAGAGCCTACAGAAAAAGGCTGTTTTATTTTAAAAATAGATTTGAATGCGAGATACAATTTTAATTGCTGACTCAGATCAACAATACAAAATGTTCTGTTCTTCCAAAAGTATTAATAGCTTCAACAACTTAACTCTTTAAGTACAGAGCTTCCCTTTGCCGGTTTATAATGTTCTATTTGTCTAGTTCTACATTGCACATCTTAAGATAAGCTGCTCTTGCCAGATTTTTTTTATCCTGTTTTAGACACTCCAGTACCATCAGTAGTACATGAGACATAAGTTCTAACAAAGCAATTGGCTGTTTCCTGAATGCAGTGGTGACTTGCCAGTGGGCTACTTGCTCAGAAAGAGGACCTTTTCAGGTGAAAGCTCCATACCATGATAACTTATGGTTGCTAACTCTCCAGGATGTGGTGGAGTCTCCAGGAACGAAAGATCTATCTATATTACATTCCTACATTACAATAGTGACTACACTTCAAAAGTACTTCATTGGCTATAAAGCACTTTGAGACGTCTGGTGGTCGAGAAAGGTGCTATATAAATGCAAGTTTTTTTTCCTGGTTACTGCTGCAGGTAACCCAGGAGAAAAATTGTAGGGCCATTAAAATTTTTTTTTTTTCATTTTCGTTGAATAATTTTGTTTCTTTGTTATAAAAATATTGGAGATCATAAAAAGACTATGTGACTGGGTGGGCAGTGGAAGTGGGAGGTCATTTGATCAAACCCCAGGAATGTGCCCAACCAGCATTTCCAACACTATGATAATCCTATGCGGTGTGTTAGGAAGGGTGTCAAGTCCCTTGGCACCAGCTGGTGAACTGAAATGTGCTTTTCCTTTGCACATTCTTACTGTGCTTGTTAAGTGATTCAGAGATTTTCTGAAGGGTAGGAGTATCGTGAGAATTTCTACCCTGTACCATTATCAGACAGGACAGATCAACACAAAAGGAATTATTACCAAGTGTTATGGTAGTTGTAAACAAAAATCAGACAATAGTGAATCTAACTACTCCTCTGAATAAATGTACTTTCAACAGGTAATTGTAAATGGCCTGAAAGTCAAATTAGAACATTTGTGCCAAAAGAGTCAGGTACATAATGTTGGTTCACAAGGCAGGTAAATGACTATGACTCTATAACTCTGCATGTATTGTAAGCAGGTATAGGAGCAGCCCACTCTTTCAGGGCTGGTGAAGAGAAAAAGGATAGGGAAAGAGAAAGAATAGCTTAAGAAAGATTGGTCTCCACTCAGTGAAGAATAAATAAATGGTTACTTATTCGACTAAATGAACTTAAAATTTGTCATCATCGAAATTATCAACTAGCTTTTGATAGCATTGTAACTGATTGAACAATGAGGTAGTAGCGGATAGTTCACATGCCTACGGCCATACTAGTCTGAAAACGCCTGATCTCGGAAGCTAAGCAGACTCAGGCCTGGTTAGTACTTGGATGGGAGACTGCCTGGGAATACCAGGTGCAGTAGGCTTGGGCGGCACAGTGGCGCAGCGGTTAGCGCTGCAGCCTCACAGCTTCAGCAACCCGGGTTTGATTCTGGGCACTGCCTGTGTGGAGTTTGCAAGTTCTCCCTGTGACCGCGTGGGTTTTCGCCGGGTGCTCCGGTTTCCTCCAACAGCCAAAGACTTGCAGGTTGATAGGTAAATTGGCCATTGTAAATTGCTCCTAGTGTAGGTAGGTGGTAGGAGAATGGTGGGGATGTGGTAGAGAATATGGGGTTAATGTAGGATTAGTATAAATGGGTAGTTGTTGGTCAGTGGGCTGAAGGGCCTGTTTCAGTGCTGTATCTCTAAATAAATAAATGCTGATAATTCATCAAGATAATGAAATTGGTGACTATTTTCTCAAGCCTAGTTAAGCACTTAATTATTTTAGTTCATTTACAGGAAATTGGTTGCTTATGAGTACATGGTGGTGACAAATCCTGAAAATTGGTTGCTTCAACTTGTTATGGGAAAAAAAGGTTTTGCATCTTTTTTCATTCCATACACTAGATATTGGGAAATTCAGGATTTGCCACCTTTATCCTTGACTCTTTGTAAAGTAGTTAATGTAATGGTTTCTTCCAATTAATGAACAAAGTCAACATGGGACCTAGCCTTCTTAACATTAATGAGATGGCCCCTTTAACTACTTTGCTCAAAGTCGATGTACTTTTGGGATTTAAATGCTGGAAATCTGAAAAAGCAAATGGAACAGAAGGTCAGTCAAGAACTACAAGAGAAAAATAGTTTAATGTTTCAGGGTGGGACTTTCTTTCTTTCTTTGGCTAGTTTGACAAAGTCAACCAACAGTGGAAAAATTGCTTTATTGTTAGCAAAATTATAGATTCATCAAAAAATGTTTTGAGAAATCTCAAAATGTTTCAAAATCTGCTGGATAAACACACCAAGAGAAGTATATCATCACAAAACAAAGTTTGCTGCAGAGTTTTAACAACTTATTACCTGGATGCATTGGCAATATGAAAAACTAGAAGTGTTTGCATCTTTTCAAATATATTTTTAACAACCAGTTTGCCATTAGATTCGAGACTTGTCTCTAAATCTGTGATGCAGTGCTAGCCAGATAGCCATATACAATCTGCTGTTACAAACTTGGATCGTATCATGCATGTCAGAAGGTGCAATGATATATTTGGGCTGGATATTGTCGGAGTTAACATCACTTGCTAGAGCCTGAAGTGAAGTGTGTCGTTTTCTCATGTGCAAACAGTAAAGTTATATTGCTGGTCCTCTCCGTGAGAAATCTTAGTTCTAATGGGCACAAAGGACAACACAGTTGTCGTCAGTAATCAAGTCATAGCTGCTCTGTTGTTCCATGTGACCAGAATAGAAAGCTTTTGGAACTTGTAAAATCTTCAAAGAAAAATTTTATTAACACATTTATAAGTGCAAGCAGATACATTGAATTAACAACATAGCTCACAGCACTACCCAAACTGTACAAATGTTAATATATATGTTCAAATTGTTTGTGGGACGTCATTTGCTTAAAGCACTTACATATATTACATCAAAATTATTCAAACTTTTTGTGCCCATAGTCATTTTGCAATAAGAGATGATGAGATATGGGAACAGGAGCAGGCCACATGACCCCTTGAGCCTGCTCTGCCATTCAATAAGATCATGGCTAATCATCTACCTCAACTCCACTTTGCCACCCCATCTCCCCGTTTCCCTTGATTAGTTTAGCTTTGTTGCTCCCCCTCTAAGGCAAGTAGGCAAGTATATTCTTCCTTAGGTAAGGAAACCAAAACTACATAATTTTCCAGGTATGGTCTCACCAAAGCATGTATAATTTCAGCAAGACTTCCTTACTGTTATACTCCAGGCACCTTGCAATAAAGCCGAACATACTATTTGCCTTCCTAAATACTTCTTGTCATTTATAATCATGGTAACTTTATATAAAAAATGACTTTAATGATCTGTTTCCTAAATATTGACAGGATCAGTGTTTTGGAATCAGGTGCTCAAATAGATGGGACTCCCAATCATTTATTTGTTATAGAACTGCAGTAGGAGTGGTCGGGTTCTTTAAGATAGGTATTGGCGTTCCTGGGTTAGGGAGGAGAAAATCAGACAGGGTTCCCATTTTTGACCCTAATGAAAGTCTGCATGTGTGGACATCAGATGAGGCCTGGATTGGATTCAATTATGATGCCCCTCACAGTCAAATTGCTTGCGAGTGTTCACCATCAAAACTCACATATGAATAATGGCTACCAGGCAAGGTATCCAAGGTCAACAGGTGCCCTGTGGAACCATATTCAGCAAGGAGTTAATACTTTGAGGAGTGGGATGTTGAGGAGAAAATTGGCAAAAAAATCTTTACTAGTAACCTATTTCATATTTTTAAAACAACAAACTATAATTGGCTCAAAAAATATATTCTTCTGTTGGATAGTTCTCAGCAATTTTCATCAGTTGAAATCATCTTTGGGAGGAACTGTTCCCATATATTCACTGCATGAAGCACACTCCAGTTCTGAATTCCTGGCTTCTGTGTGAAGCAGATTGTTGAACTTGGCCAGACTCAATTCTCAATCTGTTTCATTCACAAGCATGCCAGTTGAGAAGAAAGGTGGTCCGTCACAGGGTTATTACTCTGGGCAATGCACAGTTATGGTTTCTGATGCACTTTAACTGAGAATTTGTGCATCATGTGATTTAACACCATTCAACAACTGACCCTCTTTTCCCCAGGTCGCCCCATCCCACATTCATCATCGCCCAGCCATCCATTTGCCCAGCAGACCAGCACTCATCTTTCATCATCTAGTGTGAAAGACTACCAAATGCCATTGCTTGACAGCAGCGTCTCTCATCCAGCTCTCGAGTCCAACCCCAATGAGGAGTTCGCCATAAACTCATACCTATTGCGAGCAGGTTCTGGTGCACAGCCACCTCCCAGTAATGGTAAGAACACATGCTTATATCTGCCTAAATTCACATTTAATGCTAGCTTGTTCTTTTTGCAGAGGTTTCTCCTCTCACCCTGTCTGTGTGACTTTCTTTCACTTTCTCTCTTGCATGTTGACTGGCCTTGTTCATGGTTAAGCAGCAGGTGAAAGCCAGTGGGTTGTTGAAATTCCCTGTTGTTAATTAAAATGATAATACGGCATATTGGGAGATATCTAGATGTATCCTTTCTGCTGGAGAGCATTACAGTAGGTAGGGCATCATATTAGAGATCTTTGTTCTTATTAGAGTTACATTTTTTTTCTATTTCTTTATGTTTTCTCTTTCTATATTTAGCAGTTCTGAATTTTCTTGTTCATTAATGACATTTTCCAAGATTCCCTTCATCAATGATACTATTTCCTATTTTGAATCCATTTTCTTCTTTGTGATAATTTAGAGTGCAGATTGGAAAGAAATATAATTACAGCTCTTCTAAGGGTCCATTACATCATTGTGGTAATTCATTTATTACTTGTAGAAGGGACATCAATCACAGCTGCTATAACTGCCCAAGCAAATGAATGTAACTTTTCTAAGGCAAAGTAATTGGGAAAAGCAACCTTGAAATTGAATTGGTAAATGGAAGATTCCCACTCATGTTAGGTTAATGGAATACTTTCCCTAAAAACGCATAATTTCAAAACATCATTAAATGGTAAACTGCAATGTAAACAGTCTCGATTTCTGACCAAAACTGACGTTCCAGTGAGTCAGAAAGTGGGATGTGCCTATCATGTACCCTGCTTCCCTTGTTCTTTTATGCTCCCTTGCCCAAAATTTCCTATTTCCCGAGTCCCATTTTACAGTGTGAGCGAATTTATTTTTTCAATGAATCAATCTCCTAATGACCTCCCCGTTCGTAGAATCATGCAGCACAGAAGGAGTTCATTCAGCCCATCATGTCTATGCAGGCTCTTGGAAAGAGCTATCCAATTAGGCCTACTTCCCTGCTCCTTCCCCATAGCACTGCAATTTTTTCCCCCTTCAACAATATATCCAATTCCCTTTTGAAATTTATTATTGAATCTGCTTCCACCACCCTTTCAGGCAGAGCATTTTTGAAGATTACAAATCACTGTGTTAAAAAAAATCCTCATTTCCCCTCTGCTTGTTTTGCCAATTACCTTTATTCACACTCACAATTATATTGTCTTGTTGTCCACTACAGTTAGAAATGTATATTCTCTGAAAAATAATTCAAAGGAAGGAAAATTGAGCAACTGTGTCCCTGAAGAGTCTTGAATTTAAACAATATTGCTGACTCTGGATTTTAATAGAGTACCGTCTAAAAGTGCATTTAATTAATTGTATTGGTCAGCAAATCCTATAATGTTGACACTGGAGATGATGTAGTGGCCATTTTAAATGAAGAGAGAATGGCTTCAAACACTGCAGCTCGCTGGTAATGTCCTTTCCCCATCTATCTCAAATGAGTGTGCCATAGAAAAGATGGACTCATTTGTTTTTAATTGCAATTGTTCTGCATTAAAATAGATAATCAGTGATGCAATTATACATTGTTGGCATAGTGCACAGGAAACACAATTTAGTGCCCATGATACCGAGCTGCAAATGACCCATGGGATTGTAAAGTGGTATTGGTTTTTATATGTACTATAGCACAGTCTATGACCATTGGATGTTGGATTTTATTCTAACATTTATTTCTGAGAATTTTACACTCATGACCGTGCTATATGCTATTGAAGCAGATGCCACCATTTTAGTGCTGTTCCATTGTGTTGCAAAAGGGAATGTATAGTAATCTGCTTCTTTTATAACTGGTCAAATAGTAGAATCCCAGTCGGGTCAGACTCTGGTATGTTCTGATGAAATACCTCAAAATATTCTCAATCATTAAATTTGTGAAGTCATTAGCAAAATGTTAATGTGTCCAACAACTGGAACCTGTGCAATGTTGGTATTGTCAACTCAACCGATTTTCATGTGAAAATGCATTATGGAAACAGGTTATTCTTCCATCTCCCCACCCCTGACCTGCCTGAGTATGCTCCAGTAAGAAGATATTGACTGAGAAAAGGACAATTGGCCCACTAAGCTTATTTCCTCCATAATCCATGTATTATTTACTCTCTCATAGACAGCACTCAAGCAAATCAAATCAACCACAGGTAAACCGACAGGAAGGTAAACCTCTGTATTTCTTCTGTACACAATATACTCGAGCAAAACTGTGGGATAATCCAGTCTCACAACCCATACTAATCAACCCTGACCAGTTGTATTCAACATATGATTCCATCACAGACCGAGCAACATGCCTGTCTTACACTTATGGGCGGGATATAAGCTGAGCTATGCCTCACTCACTTCTAACCTGTCTCTTCATCACAGCTTTTAGATTAGAATCAGCAAACAGGTTCTAATTTTTTCCTTCCTGAATTTCCTTATCTCTCTGTCTTGCTACCATCTTCAGATTTTTAAAACCTGAATTTAGTACCATCTAGTTACAATATCCTTACTTATCTTCTATTTTACTCTTTTGAGACCTGGCAGACCTTGCCTTTTATCTCAATCTTTCAATTTAAATCATCTGCAGTATTTATTACCCTTATAACCATCCTTAAAAATTCCTTTTTAAACAAATACTTAGCCCCCTCTTCTTTTAAAAGGATTCTTTACGAATATAGCAATCTATCTTATGAGGTCCCATTCAACATGATAAATTCCATGACAACACTATTTGAAGTAGAGCAGGGAGTTCTCACAATGTCATGACCGATATCCTTCTTCAAACAACGCCATCAAAAACAGACTATCTGGCCTTTCGTTGAATTGCTGTTTGGATGATCTTACTACATGCAAAATGGTTACTAATATTCACCAGACGACAATATTTTTCACATTCCAAGTAACTCAGTGGCTTAGAAACATGCCTTATGAGGCCAGCAGCAGGACCATGGCAAATCGGTACATCAACCTCATTCGCTTCTTAGCCGTAAGCTGCGGGCATCAGTCATCACCCCAGAGACAGCTCATCAGTGCCAAGATCGTCACAAGAATCTGGGGGGAGCAATCAAAAGGGGATGAGCAGTGGCTAGGTGTGGTCCACAGATTTAAAGTGGAGGCAGAAGGAAGACTCCTCCTCTCCCTGCTTCACAATAAGGTAAATAGAAAAGAATTAAAGTTACTTTTCTGATGGCAGCTTCCTGTGTCTCAAGCACCAGAAGAACATGACTGTAGCATACACGGCACCTGATGCAGTCATGCACAATCCAACTTTATGAATGGGGCCTCAAATTGGTGTTTGCCCCCTATTGCAGATGCAAACGGTCTAACACCAGATTCAGGTACACGCCCTGAACACCAATGCACGAGCCTTTACCAATATGGCTGGTGACCCTCTTCCTGGACAGAATGAATGCCCACATGCTGATGGCCATAATGGACCCTTTAGTACTAGGTTACAGCTGCTGGCTGTAATGATGAGATGCCTCTGTGTAATGAGTTTTTATTATGTTGTCTGATGCAACATAAATGAGATGCATGGAGTCCAGTTGGTTGAAGATCTCAAACAGGTTTATTTACAGCTAAACTTTTATACACAGGACAGAGTTAACTGTTTACAGGACCTACCTCTAAGTGTTATAGCTACAGAGTGACTTCGGCTTGTAGTCACATGACTTAGCTCATGAGCATACTAAGATTTTAAAGGGACATCACTATTAAAGGCAATCATACAACACTGGCATGAACCAATTTCTCGGCCATTGTTTCTGATAAGTACTGGCTTTTTTATCATCAAGTTTTTAATGTAAATTTTATCATGACTCAACAACATGAAGCCATAAAATTGACAGCATCTCAGTCTCTAAGTCATATAAAAATATAGATACTCTGGAGTCATTCTGTCTCAATTTCAGACGAATGTTATTTCTGATTTATGATATCACCTGAATCCCTCAATTAGGTTTCTGGATTTAAACAAATCCCAGATTGCCAATATTCTATGCATAATTTGAATGCACTTCGCAATGACTGTGAAGTCTGTGCTAATGCAAAATGATATTTATAGTGTAGTGAGACATATTTACTATTCATTCAGTCTTGTTTTCTAAAACGGCCACTGAAAGAATGATTGGAGTGAATAGCTTGCTGTGTCTGTCAGCAATGTTATCTGGATGCTCTGAAGGCCAATTCACAATGACGTGCTTCATCTGCCTTTTATTTCACAAAGAAGAAAAAAGGCCTTGATAAAGTATTCATGCTTGTGAGTTACACATATTCGTCACTCATGAAATAACAGACAAATCATACTGCTCAGCTATGTATAATTCACTCTGAGCTTTAAAATAGACATGTGGAATGGCTGATGGCCAACTGTTCTTGCACCTGTAACTGTGAGTAATACTGAAGATTGTTTTGTGTTGAACTGCCAGGAAAATCCCAGTAGCACTGTTCCACATCATGGTTTTTATTCCCCCCGCCCCTTCCTCCTGTACATGCCAATCCCCCCTGTCCTCATCCTCTCTCCTGAAGGCTTTTACTCCATTGTGGTGTACGATTAATAAGACCAGCTGCCCTTTGAAGTCTTGACAAAGTGTATGACTAGATAATGAGGTACTTCAGGCTCCTTTCTCACAGGATATAATCACAGCTGAGCCCTTTCCTGTCCTTACCCAATACCCATGCTTTAGCGGGGGTCCCTGGATATCAATCAAGGAAAGAATCCAGAGTATCGAGGCCAATTGTGCCCCCCTTTACTGCTGCTGAGATTATTTAACACAGCATAAACAGAGATGACAGACTTTGCTCGTCTATGTTGTTCAGCCGACCTTGCATCACCTACAAACACAAGTGTGCCTTTGTCTGCCCAATATCTAAGCGTATATAGTGAAATCTGGGGGTTAAAAAGACAACTATTGCCATTGTAGTCCAGCTTACTGGAATATATCATGTCACCCATGTGATCTCCTCAGTAGGTAGAAGAATGTACACTGTAGCACACCACGACTCAGGCTGTATTTAACATTCTGCTTAAATAGATAAATGACTAATGTTCTGTCCAAACAATAAGTCCATAGTAATTACAAACTTTACTATTCTCCTCAAAATGTCAAAACAACTAAGATTCTTATCCTGTACTCACTCTCAACATAAAATTATCCTTGAAAGATGGTTACTCACTTCCTAAATGGCAAAACACAACTGTGGAGTTCTGAATAGCTATGTGCTTCAGGTTGACTGCTCAGGTAACCACAGGTAGTTAAATATAAGCTGACAATTCGAAACTACTCAACACAGAGCAGTCCATCAAAAAGCCTATGAAGAATCACTGCCCCTGCCCCTTTTACAGACCTGGCCCACATCATCATCCCTGACACAGCTGTCAATCAAACCCAGAACTTATATAAAAGCAAAATACTGCGGATGCTGGCAATCTGAAATAAAAACAAGAAATGCTGGAATCAGTCAGCAGGTCTGGCAGCATCTGTGGAAAGAGAAGCAGAGTTAACGTTTCGGGTCAGTGACCCTTCATCGGAACGGTCACTGACCCGATACGTTAACTCTGCTTCTCTTTCCACAGATGCTGCCAGACCTGCTGAGTGATTCCAGCATTTCTTGTTTTTATTATAAACCCAGAACTTATGTCTGCCTCACCCAGTGTTATGAATATCAGACAACCTGAAATGTATAATGTCTGAAAAATCAGTAGACAACATTCAATTTTAAAATAAAAATGCTTCATTTTTATTGCCACATGTCCTATTATAGTGGTCTAAATCAATTCATTAGTACCCTATTTGTAAATTCTAATAAAAGGTATCATCTGTGAATTGGTAGTAGCATTCTTGTCTCTGAGTCCATGGGTTACGAGTTCAAGCCTCACTCCAGAGAATAGGTTGACATTTCAGTGCAGCATCGAAGTAGCGCAGGACTGTCAGATGAGGCATCAAAGCAAGGCCTGTCTAAACTTCCCGTGTAGATGTGAAAGATTTTCTGACATTTTTCAGTGCAGAGCAGAAGGGGAAAGGAGGTTCCCTGTGTCCTGGATAATATTTATCACTTGAACAATATCACTGAAAACAGATTATCTCCACATTTATCTCATTGCTATTTGTGGGGCCTTGCTGTGTACAAATTGCCTGGTGAGTTCTCTACATTGCAACAGTGCAAAACGTACTTCATTGGTTGTAAAGCAGTTTGGGATTTTTGATTTGTGAGAGGTACTATCTAAATGCGAGTTCTTTCTTTTTCTGTCTTTCTTATATGTACAGTAATGTTATATATTTTTATATTTTTATAAATTAACTTATCTACATGTTCAGAAGAGTAATTCATATTATAGTAAAGGAGTGATCTAAAAAAAACTTGATGTGATCTGCTGCATGCAAATTACTTACTTAAAACTAGATCACAAGATAGATTGAGATAAAGAAGGACCTGAGACCATTTGATTTAATCCTTTCAGAATTTCAGCTGTGCCCTCGACCCAGCACCACCTTTAATGGTTTCTTAAAGTGGTTCAGTGCTCTGGTCTCAGTTAGCCTTCCTGCTAACCAGCTGCTGAACATCCTTTGTGTTTTAAAAAAAATCCTGAGGTGTGTCATGTTTTGAAATTGTAATTGCATTGTGCATTGTGTACTCTAGAGGCTGCTGTAGAACACATATGCCAGCAAAGGGAAAGTGAAATTAAAACAGTATAAAGGAGAAGCCTTTGTGTTCAACAGCCTGCTGCTTTGTCTCATCATGCTGTCTTGGTCTAAGCTTCACATCTTAAACTAAACACGGTCAAACCTCACTCAAGTCCTGAAAGACATCACAATAGCGACACGGTAAATAGAAAGGATGGTGAAAAACCAGAAACATTGCTTTCAGATATGAAAATAGTGGAAAGTTTTTGTCTACTCTAACAGACAGCATGTTAGGTTGGAGACTGTGTTCAACACACACAGGGAGCTGGTACAGTGTATACTCACACACTGATCTCTCCAAAATAACCATCCAATCAAAATAAAATCTCAGATCACTGCAGATAAGTTTCCTCTGAAGGGAGTGCGATCCCAGATCCTTTCACTGCATTGCTGATCAGTATGGCATTGTTTATGTCCAACCTATCACCTTTTGATGTGCCTTCAGAGCCATCATCCATATCCCCATGTTGGCAAAAGTGGCTGCGACATTTTGAAGGTGCGATGGCAAGTTTTGCAATCACAGACAACACAAGGAAAAATGCCTTACTTCTGTGCTATGGAGGTGAAGAATTAAAAGATATCTTTGAGACACTCATGCCTGAACAAGACGACTTGCCTCAGCAAAAAATGCACTGACAGGCACAGTGGCGCAGTGGTTAGCACCGCAGCCTCACAGCTCCAGGGACCCGGGTTCAATTCTGGGTACTGCCTGTGTGGAGTTTGCAAGTTCTCCCTGTGACCGGGTGCTCCGGTTTCCTCCCACCGCCAAAGACTTGCAGGTGATAGGTAAATTGGCCGTTGTAAATTGCCCCTAGTGTAGGTAGGTGGTAGGGAATATGGGATTACTGTAGGGTTAGTCTAAATGGGTGGTTGTTGGTCGGCACAGACTCGATGGGCCGAAGGGCCTGTTTCAGTGCTGTATCTCTAAATAAAATAAATAAAAACACCATATGCGAAACCATTGTAATCCGATCCACTAAGCAAAAAGCAAATGAGACAATTGACCAATATTGCATGCGAATAAGGCAATTAGCAACCTGATGTGACTTTGGTGCTGTTGAATATGTCGAATGGGAAATCAAAGCACAAATTATCGAAGGCTGTCTCTCTAATCAACTATGCTGAAAAGCACTCGAGAAAGACAGAAAGCTGGCATTAGCAAGATCACTATAGCTCTCAGAGTCCAGCGCTATTGAACTTGAGGCTGCTAACAGTAACCACAACCCTACAATTTCAACTCCTGTGAACACTGTTCATCGCTCAAGTGCCAGGAAACCACCTGCAAAGCAACAACGGCCGTTTCACAGAGTTGTGACTTAGCAAAGAATGTTTCCACTGTGGCGGTGCTTACCCACATCGAACTAAGTGTCCTGCTAATGGTAAACAGTGTAAAACCTGTGGACAACCCAACCCCTTGGCTTGTGTTTGTCGCTCATCAGCCAAATCAACTACTAAGACCAATACCAACAGAAGGATATCATGTTTGTGTACCACAGCAAAAAGGCAAAAGAATGTAGCTAATCTAAAAGTGGATGACCTTGAACATACTTTTGAGCTCTCTCTCAGACACAGCCAACATGTGACTGTAACCATTGGCTGCTCAGATGTAGATGCTCTCATAGAGACAGGAGAATCTGTCAATCTCATGGGAGACAAAACATTCAACCAACTTGAGGATTTTCCCATTCTCTGCAATGCAGGGCATATGAAAATTTCCCTTACAACAGTGAAAAACTACTGAAAATCCTTGGGACTTTTGAAACACCAGTCTCATTCAAAGACACTATAACAAATGCTCTGTTTTGTGTCACATCTGGAGAATGTGATACACTCATCAGTTTCCACACAGCAACAGAACTGCACATAATTGCAGTCACATATGCAATTTCTACACATAACAAACCCATTCTTGGACTGTATGCTGATCGTTTCATTTGTATCGGCAAGCTGAAAGGTGTTACATGCAAGCTACATGTAGATCCTGTCATGAAGACCCCCACCTGCCAAGAATGAGGCATATGAACATTAATTTTAAACTGTTGCTGGAGTGGAGAGATGACTTGTTTAAAGAGATCAGCAGTGGCTGGAAAAAAATTTGCATTCTAATAGATAGTCACCTAGGAAAAGGCAATGGGAACTGCTCACTGATTTAATTAACAGAGATTGGTCTGGGCAATGGTGATCCACATCTTGTCAGTGTAAGATACAGTACTACACCGCTCCCACCGAGAGCTTTGAAATCCACAAACGCAGGAGGTTGTTTAAACAGCAAATCACATGACTAACCTGCTGGTACAGGTCTGGTTTTGAACTGCTCACAGGATAGCTTGGGTCAGACTGCAGATTGCAACTGAACTTGGAAGAAGAGAGCCTCTCTCTCTATTTCTCATTAATCTCAGATCCACTGAAGTCACTTAAACCTCAAGAGAGAATAGACTCCTACATTGAAACAAGTTTTAAAGCGTACACTGGGCCCCAACGAAAAGGCAAGACTTAGTGGCAACCAAAGACTCCACATCGACCTAAAGGAACCGTAAATAAAATCCAGCAATCTCCTCAAACTTTTCCCCTTTATTCTTTCTACTTTTTCTGTCTCTATCTTCATGTGTGTTTACATATTTGTGCTAGCATGGTTGCACCGCGTATTCGTAGTCGTTAACTGAATTAGAGTTTAAGATTAATAAACTTCCACCTTTCTTCTTTAAGTAAAAGAAAACCTGTCTGATTGATTTCTTTGCCTTACAATTGGAAAGCAATGAACCAGGATTCACTGAGGGGGAGCTAAAAACAACGGTGTTTTTAAAATTAAACCCTGTTACGGTTAAAACAGGCAAAAGCTGAGAGGGAACCCTTCGACCCCTTTCTCACCTGGTCGTAACAATCCTAATGTGACCCCAGTTGCTCAGCAACAGTGATGAATACCATTTTCTATGAGGAAACAGACAAAGAAGGAACTTCAAAACTTACTTGACCTTGACATTATTGAGAACGTTTTTTTAAGACAGAGGTAGATAGATTCTTGATAAGCAAGGGCAGGGGGGGAAAGGTTATCGGGGGTAGGTGGAAATGTAGAGTAATCAGTTCAGCTATGAACTTATTGAATGGCGGAGCTAGCTCGAGGGGTCGAGTGGCCTACTCCTGTTCCTAATTCGTATGTTCGTAAAGTTGGGGATGAGCCTACCCCTTGGGTCTCACCCATACAAGTCATCAAGAAACCCAAGAGTGAGAACCAAATTAAGCTCACCAAACCAAGCCTTACAATGAGAAAGACACTTGATCGTGACAATTGATGACATCATAGAGAAAGTGAATTGCGCTAAACACTTTGCTAAACTTGACCTCAATGTAGGCTGCCATCAAATTGAGCTTCCAGAAGAATCGAGATATCTTACTGTGTTTTCTGCTCACATTGAACTTTTCCGGTACAAGTGGCTCAACTTTGGAGTCAGCTCAGCAGCTGAGGTATTTCAGTGCATGATTCAATCTGCACTTCAAAGACTTGAAGGCACACAGAACATCAGTAATGACATTCTCATCTATTGCCGCACCAAAAAGGAACTCGAGACCTGCCTACTTGCATGCCTATAATGCCTCCGAGAATGTAACCTTACCTTGAACAAAGACAAGTGCTTGTTCAGTGAAAACAAAGTTGAATTCTTCAGTCATGTGTGCAGTGGTGAAGGGGTATCATCAGATCGACAGAAAGTTGAAGCCATTGCAAATGCTGCAGATCCTACAAACCTGCAAGAAGTCTGGAGTCTGCTAGGACTCATCACATACTGTAGCTGCTTCATTCCTGACCTCGCTACGCTATCTGCCCCTCTACGCAATCTAAATTACACAAACAGGTAGTACACCAGAGCAAACAACGTTTGTCAGCAAGCTGCAGAAATGCCTGTTTTGACCCTGAGGAAACCACCCTGAGGGCGGCACAGTGGCGCAGTGGTTAGCACCGCAGCCTCACAGCTCCAGGGACCCGGGTTCAATTCTGGGTACTGCCTGTGTGGAGTTTGCAAGTTCTCCCTGTGTCTGCGTGGGTTTTCTCCGGGTGCTCCGGTTTCCTCCCACAAGCCAAAAGACTTGCAGGTTGGTAGGTAAATTGGCCTTTATAAATTGTCACTAGTATAGGTAGGTAGTAGGGAAACAAAGGGTCAGGTGGGGATGTTTGGTAGGAATATGGGATTAGTGTAGGATTAGTATAACTGGGTGGTTGATGGTCGGCACAGACTCGGTGGGCCGAAGGGCCTGTTTCAGTGCTGTATCTCTAATCTAATCTAATCACCCAGCTAGTCATGGATGCAAGCCCCGTTGGCTTAGGTGCAGTTCTCGTACAGAAAGACAAGACAGGTAACCCATCAATTGTTGCAATGGCAAGCAGATCATTAACGCCTGTAGAATAACATTATTCGCAGGGAGAGAAGTGCTCTCAATCACATGGGGTATCTTACACTTTCATCTTTACTTATATGGAAGCGGGTTTAAAGTAATAACTGATCATAGACCACGAGTAAGCTTGTTCAACAATCCACATAGCAAACTCAAATAGAATGTTGGTTACTCAAATTGCTAAAGTACGATTTCCATGTTGACTATCAGCCAGGCAAGCTCAACCCAGTGGAGTATCTTTCATAACATCTGCTGCCGACAGTGAGCCCTACTAGTCATGAGGAAAAGGTTGCCGAACAACATCTTAACTGCGTAAGCATAAATGCAGTGCCAAAGTCACTAAAACTATCCGATATCAAAGCAGCATCAAAATAAGATGAGGCTTTGCAACTATGTATGAAAGCTATGGAATCTGGAAACTAGAAAGACGTGAGCCAGAAAGTGTCTACAAATGAAATCGCTCACACACTACAAGGTCTTCACAATATTTGGAATGAGCTAACAGTTACAACCACATCTGATCTCCTATTACACAACTGTATTGTCATTCCACACTCACTGAGGGAATGTGTTGTCGATATAGCACATGAAGGACACCAGGGTATTGTCAAAACCAAACAACTCCTTCGGGAAAAAGTATGGTTCCCAGGAATTGACTGCATGGTAGAGCACAAAATCAATCAGTGTTTGCCATGTCAAGCAACCACAATGTCAAATCTTCATGATCCTCTCAAGATGTCTGAACTCCTTCCAGGACCATGGATTGAAGTTAGTGTTGACTTGCAGATTTGCCCACAGGTGAACACCTGCTCGTCGGCACTGACGACTGCAGCTGATTCCCAATTGTGGAATTAATTAAATCAACTTCAACGAAAGCAGTCATCCCAAAGCTTGACTAGATCTTCGCCTTGTTTGAAATCCCTCAAACGGTAAGAAGTGATGATGGACTCCCGTTCAACAGCGATGAGTTCAGCAAATTTGTAAACTATATAAGGTCCACTCATAGGAAAATCACACCCCATTGACCAAAAGCTAATGGTGAAGTTGAAAAATTTATGCAAACTTTGAAAACTGTGATACATACAGCTACAGCTGAGAACAAGTCAAGGAAGCAAGAGCTATATCACTTTCTTCATAATTACAGAGCGACTCCTCACTCGACTACTGGAATACCTCCAGCTGCACTCATCTTTGCACATCCTTTGCACGTCTTCCTGAGCTACCCTGAGGAGCTAATGATCAACATGTAAGCGAACCCGATCGAGAACAGAAGGATCAAATGAAAGTAAATGCAGAACGAAACATGAAATTTAGAGCTACACCGTTAAAGCCAGGAGATAAAGTACTTGTGAAACGTGACGGTCATGTTGGAAAACCAACAATCCCTTATGACTTCCAACCATTTGTTATGACCAACACAAAAGGATCAATGATCACTGCTAAACACAATTCACAAATCATCACACGAAATGCATCATTCTTCAAGGCACTGAAAACAGCACTCGCAAGCATTGAATCCGATTCCAACAACGACACTTCAGATGACACCTCAGATGTACAGAAGACCTGTCAAATTAAGTGCCAATTAGGCACTTAAGTAGACAGCCACAGGATGAAGAACCCTGTCACCAGATGCCTGCCCTTGCAGAACTGCCGGTCAATTAGAGGCCAGGGGTGCAAAGGCGGTGGCTGCCGCTGCAGCAACACCTATCAGAGGCCGAGGAGCATAGCTGGAACCAGGCCTCAAGCAGGTCAGGGCAGGAGGGGTCTTGCGGCGGTGGGGGTGGGGGTGGTGGTGGGTGTATGGGAGCATGGGCGGGGGATGGCCCTCAGTGGGCTCCATCCCAAAGCCTGGTCCCTTGTTCAGAAAGTGAGTGCCTTTTAACAAGGGACACCCACACCATCACCAGCGACCCCCACCCGGAGCCGGGATGCAGCCCATATGGTTTTTAATTGCAGCTGCAGCAGGAAGAGGCCCTTAATTGGGGGTTATTTGCACAGTTAAGGGCCTCAATTGGCGGCAGGGCAGGAAGGCCATTCATAAAATTGGGTGGGACGGTGGCGGGGGGTTCTCGCCACTAACCCGCCTCCACCAAAATTTATTTTGGGCCGGGAAGGCCATTCACTGGCCTTCCCGGCCCAAAATAAATTTTGGTGGAGGCGGGTCGGTGGCGAGAACCCCCCGCCACCATCCCACCCGATTTTATGCTCTCCCTACCTCCAACCCCACCACGGGAGAGAGCATAAAATTCCCCCCCAATGTCAGACGATATCCTACTCATGAGAGAAAATGCCCATCATACTTAAGTGACTGTGTTACGAAGTGAACTATTTATGTTTAACTTTATTGTTTACAGTTTTGGAAACAAACCTGTAACATGGTATATCTCTCATTTACTGAGAAGAGAAGGGATGTCGTGTTGTAGTGTTTTGAAATTGCATTGTGCATTGTGTACTTTAGAAGTTGCTGTAGAACACACATGCGTGCAAACGAAAGTGAAACAAAAACAGAATGAAGGAGAAGCATTTGTGTTCAACAGCCTGCTGCTCTGTCTCATCATGCTGTTTCAGTCTCAGCTTCATATCTTATACTAAACTCGGTCAAACCTCATTCCAGACCGAGTACATCACAAGGTATATCCTAAATTTGCTTTTTGCAACATTAGCCCTCTACCCTCTTGTCCTGTTTCCCTAAATGTATTGTTTTGGGTTTATTATTTCTATCCCATTGAATATCTTATCACCTCTGAGACATTTCCTTACAAGGCTCTAAAAAAGCACAGAATCATAGAATAGCACAATACAGAAGGAGGCCATTCTGCCTTCTTCCATGGAGCAATCCAGTTCATTTCACTCTCCTGCTCTGACATTTTGTTGTCCTAATCGTCGCTTATTAAATTATTTACTCCTTGTTCCTCCCTCTTACACCAGGAAATCAATCTTGTTGCTTCCCTATGCAGTGTCTCTAGGGCTTGGTTGACTTCCTTACACTATTTACAGTGAGCAATAAATCAGTTAATCAGCCTACGTTCTTTTCAACTTTGACTTTGACAATTCCAATCCGACCCTTTGAGTGGGCTGAAGTTGCCACTCAAGCTTCTACTTTTACTTCCAATATGAAATGCATTGCATTCATCCATGCTGATTTTAATTTGTCACTGATCAAACCCACATCCAAACCCTGCTGAACTCTCTTTTGAAAATATTTTTTATATGTGCCTTTCTCCTCCTAGCTTTATTCTACAGTAAGGTAAAATGTTCAGAGTAATTGTTCTGATGAAGTTGCATTGATTGAGCTAAATTAATGTAATCTGTTCGTTATAACATTAAAATAATGACTATGCCATCCGACCTCACATCCATGAGTCATCTCTAACTCAAGCAGTTCCTCTGTTGCAAAAACTGGACAACCTTCCAGCTGTCTGTAGCTCTGTTTCATTCCTGACTGTTCATAATCAGGAGATCAAAAAGCTTCCAACAGGTGGAAGGAGGGGCTTTTCCATGGGTGTTCTCTCCTTTTGTCCACCGTAACTTCAGCAGAAACCCTGTAAAATGGCACACAGTTTTATGCCATTTTTCCAGGTTTTCTGCACCTCTTCCACTCAAGTTCCAAAGCATAATCTGATTACTCCCATGGAATTTCATCCCCAGTGAGTATAAGGTGTTTAGCAATTGTAAAGACACGTTACTGAGCTTAGTCGGGGTGGAGAAGGCTGAGGGAGACCTTCCCACCCAGAGACCAATTGAGGGCCTTAGGTGCCTCATTAATGGCCACTTCAGGGTCTCTTCCCACCACTGCTGGCATTTAATCAGTGGCGGGGGGTGCCATATCAGCAGGCTGCCCAGTAACTCCAGGCGGCCTCCGTGTGGACTGGTGGGGGAACACCTCAGTGGGCAATCTGAGGCTCACTGAGGACCCCCAGTAGCAAAGGCCACCCCGTGCACCACCCACACCCCACAACGCCCCCCACCCCCGCCCCCGCACTCAACTACCCACCCCTTACTGGGGCATGCCTGACTGGTCTCAGTGAGCAAACCCCCACCTACCTGCTGTCCAGGTCTCCATGATGGTTCCTGGCCTGGTGACTGCTGCAGGCCATCACTCCTGGTGGTGTTGATGAGACTGCTGAGCTGCTGGCCCTGTGATTGGCCATCCTGTAATTATCTGAGCACCATAAAATGCAGCTGGAATCCCCCAAACGCTGAGGTGGGGTTCCCCTTGTCTTTCTGGCCTGCATCAAAACCCTAACTGGCTGCATAAAATCCAGCCCATTGAGTTCAATGTAAAGTAAAATCAGATGGACTGTATAATGGGCTTCCAATCTGCTTAGTGCCCTGATAAATTTGAATTTTAGCTCCTCTGCTTTTAAAACATGACATTTAAAGCAACATTTTATTTCCAAATACTTTCTGTGGAAAAATGGTCCAAAGCTTCCAAACCATGACATGTGTTTTATTTCTAAATATTTGTTTTCCAATTTTTGGCTCAGGTTGTATAATGCTATGATGATAATGTCAGGCTAATGTGTTTGTCAGTGGCAAGTGAGGCTCTATCACTCTTTAACAGAGGAATGTTACGGCCACATGGTGGGTTTGGGTTGTTCCCACTGTTCAACTCCCCAGCTGACCACAGCAAGTGTATTTGTAATAAGGTTTAGCCCCTTGGTGTTTTAGTTTTCAGGTAACCAGACAGCGCCAGGTTTTCTTGTACATCTTTAAAAACAGAAAATCAATTGTTTATTGATCATTATGCCTTATCCCAAAATTGTCACAACCACATTCACTCACGCATTCATTTGCGCACACACTCACACAAGAAGAAACAGATAGGGAAGGGAAAAAGGAAGGTGGCTTTCAGTGGGGGGAAAAGTTACGATAAACCTGTTGAATTCTCTTGAGAATCAAGTTCCAGATGGTTGCAGGCCTGAGACGAATGTAGATTTCTTTCTTGATTAAAGGTTCTGCCGAAGATGGTGGGTTACTTCTAGCTCTCACTGCTGTATAATGTATATTCCGGATTTTTTCAGTGGGGCATGTGCTTTTTGCCTTGCTGGAAATGCAAGCTGTTAGATGTCGCTCTATCCTGGGTAAGTCTCTCTCTCTCTCTCTCTGGCTGTCTTCTTTTAAGGTAAAACTGTGTCACCTCTCATGTCCTGGTCAGAGACATTCTCATTTCTTCCCCATGGTGATTGCACAATGGCCCAGGACATGGCTACTTCACACCTCCATTGTTTCAGAAGAAGACATTCAATTTTAGAATGTTTTTAGGATAGGTGTAGGATGGGTTCCGTTGACATCATATAGCTTTGAAGATTTGTCCTTTGTCTTTGCCAGTCGGTTTGAATACACAGAAGGTCAATCTCCTTTTCTTTGGAGGCCATTTTGGACCAGTGTTCACTTTTTAAAATAAAGGCTCATTTTTTAAATACAAAGTTCATTTCGTAACTCTTCAGAGTTAGTCCATGATTGTTGTATCATTGCACTTTTGGTGTGTGTGTGTTAGGAACTTATATTTGACTATTTTTCAGTATGTTGGAACCTTGCCAGTGTTAATTTTGCATACCTGTGCCTCGTAAATCCCTACCCTGCCCATCCCCTCGAACCCTCCTGCCCCAAACTTGTCTCTCAGTAAGCAGAGGTATAGTTCATTCACAGCAGCAATTTATTAGTTTCAATCACCTCAGCATAGGAACATAGGAAATAGGAGCAGGTGTAGGGCATTTGACCCCTTGAGCCTGCTCCGTCATTCAGCTAGATCGTGGATGATCTTCTACCTCAACAACATTTTCCTGCACTATCCCCATATACCTTGATGCCTTTAATATCTAGAAATCTATCAATCTCTGTCTTGAACACATTCAATGATTGAGCTTCCACTGCCCTTTGGAGTAGAGAATTCCAAAGATTCACCACCCTGTGAGTGAAGAAATTCCTCCTCACCTCAGCCCTAAATGACCTAACCTTTATTCTGAGACTGTGTCCCCTGGTTCTAGACACCCCAGCCAGGGGAAACATCCTTCTTGCATCTACCCTGTCGAGCCCTGTAAGAATATTGTATGTTTCAATGAGACCACCTTTTATTCTTCTAAATTCTAGAGAATACAGGCCTAGCCTCCTCAATCTCTCCTCATAGGACAATCCGCCATCCCAGGAATTAATTGCACTCCCTCTATGGCAAGTATAACCTTCCTTAGGTAAGGACACCAAAACTGTGCACAATACTCCAGGTGCGGTCTCACCAAGGTTCTATGCAAGTGTAGAAATTTATCTTTACTCCTGTACTCAAATCATCTTGCAATAAAGGCCAACATATCATTTGCCTTCCCAATTGCTTGCTGCACCTGCATATTAGCTTTCAGCGACTCATGAACAAAGACACCCAGGTCCCTTTGGACATCAACACTTCCCAATCTCTCACCATTTAAGAAATACTCTACATTTCTGTTTTTCCTATCAAAGTTTTTCACATTTTTCCACATTATTTACCATCTGCCATGTTCTTGCCCACTCACTTAGCTTCTTTGCACCCTCCTCACAACTTACATTCCCACCTAGTTTTCTGTCATCAGGAAACTTGGAAATATTATATTTGGTCCCCACATTCAAATCATTGGGGCCCAAGCACTGATCCTTGCGGTACACCACTAGTCACAGCCTGCCAACCTGAGAATGACCCTTTTATTCCTACTCTCTGTTTTTTGTCCGTTAACCAATTCTCAATCCATGCCAGTACATTACCCCAATCCCATGTGCTCTAAATTTGTTTACTTACCTCTTGTGTGGGACCATATCGAAAGCCTTCTGAAAATCCAAATACACCACTTCCACTGGTTCCCCCTCATCTATTCTGCTAGTTACATCCTGAAAAAAACTCCAACAGGTTTGTCAAACATGATTTCACTGCCATAAATCCATGTTGACTCTGCCCAACCCTACCATTATTTTCTAAGTGTCCAGTTATCACATCCTTTATAATAGATTCTAGCATTATCCCTACTACTAATGTCAGGCTAACAGGTCTGTAGTTTCCCATTTTTTCTGTCCTTCATTTTTTAAATAGTTGGGTTATATTTGCTACCTTCCAATCTGCAGGAACCATTCCAGAATCTACAGAATATTGGAACATAACTACCAATGCATCAACTATCTCTACAGCCACCTCATTCAAGACTCTGGGATGTAGATCATCAGGTCCAAGTGATATACCAACTTTCAGTCCCATTAATTTCTCCAGTACTACTTTTTGATGCCTTGGTTCTCTAGTATTTCTGGGAGGATTTTTGTATCTTCCTCCACAAAAACAGACACAAAGGGCTGCATTTTAACAAGCCCTTGACGTCGGGCTCTATGGCAGGGGTGGGGTGGCCGAAAGATGGGTCTGCCAGCGGTCCACCATGGAGGCCGACGCTGAGAGGGCCTGGCCCGATCCTCCTGGTGGCAGCGATGAGATCTGGATTTCAATATTTAAATTAATGATATGCATAAATTTGGATGAACTTACCCTCAATCTTCCGGGCACCGCCACGATCTTCGGTGCGGCAGCCAGCATTCCCGCGCCTTCAATTCCTTGTCCGGGGAAAGCCAGCATGACACTGGTGGGGAGGGGGAAGGAGTTATGATTTTCAGTGTGGAGGGGAGGGGATGGGGTCAAATAAACGTAATGGGTGTAGAGGCTGGTGGGAAGAGGTGAATTTTAAACTTTGTGCGACCTGGTGGGGGGAATGTCAGATTTAAATGGTAAGTGTTGCGGGGGAAGGGCGAATAGTTAATGTAATTGTTATTGGAGGTGGGAAAGGGGCATTAGAAATTTATTTAATAAATCTTGGAGGGGTGTATCTTTAAAAATTCAAATTGACCAGCAGGGCTGACTGCCCTTTAAAAAGGGCGCCAGCACCTGCACACAGGCAGCTGTGTCATTGCCGGGGATGGACAGCCCGCACCCTCCACGAGATTGGGTGGGGGGGGGCGGGCCATCCCGGCTATTTAATTGAGCCGCCGCGCGTGAGATTGAGATGGCTTTTTTGAGCTCACCGCCAAGATCAATGGTGGACTCTCAAAATCCAGCCCAAAGTATTTGTTTAGTTTCTCTGCCATTTCCCTATTTCCCATTCGAAATTCTCCTGTCTCTGCCTGTAATGCGCCCACATTTGCCTTTGCTAATATTTTCCTTTCTATATATCTATAGAAGCGTTTATATGTTTCTCACTTGTTTTCTTCCATTTTCTACTTTTTCTTTCTTTATCAGTTTCTTGGTCCTCCTTTGCTGAAGTCTAAAATTCCCCCAATCCCCAAGCTTGTTACTTTTTTTTGGGAAACTTTATAACTTCTTTTGATCAAATAAAATCTTTACCTTCCCTTGTTATCTCTGTTTCTCTGATATTAACATCTTGGAGTAGGTATGAAGTCATGTTTGCTGTTGGATGGCATATTATTAATGTTCTTACTGGTAAAAACTTCCATGTAGTAATCATTTAGCATGTTAACTAGTTCCTGTTCATTGCCATGTTTAACTCCCGAGAGGTTCCGTAGGGTTTTAAATTCCTCCTTGACTGCCTTTTTTCTGTTATAGCACTAGAAGAATTTCTGGCATTGCACTTGCACCTGCTACTATGCTTGTATCAATTTTCTGTTAGTACGTCAAATTTCTTTTTATAAAGTTGCTGTTGTATCAACTTATACTTAGCTCAATTATCACTTTACACTTTCTTTCCCCCGTTTCTTTTATTTAACTGTTTCTGTTGATAATAGAATTCTCACTAAAATACAGATGAAATAGAATTTGTAATTCTATGTAATTATGGCTGTCCACCTTGTGGTTTTCTTTCTCGGATTATTATTTTTAAAATTTCGTAGGCATAAGAAAATTGTTTTTCTTTTTTAATTCTGATGCCTGACAGTCTGAGACTTTACAGGTTATTATTTAAATTTTCTCACCATATGAAATTGTGTGATCCCAAAAGCTTGTGCATTTTAGCTCATACGCAAGTTCAGTAAAAGATGATTGCGATATCATTTCTTTGAGAAATAGTGCAATTTAAGATTGATGCAATCAAGCAAAGTGATCTTGGGAGTCTCTTTCTCTTTCGTTGACTTTCGCCTGTTTGCTCTCTCCCTGCACAAACAGTAAGCAGGGATTCCTGTTCGTACTTCATTTCAGAAGTAGTTTAGTTCATTACAACCAAGTGTTTATTTCACATCAGTGACTACATCACAATGAATTATCTTCCTGCAATTAGATATCATCTTGAAAGCTGTAATATTAATTCCACATGTGCCTGCTATCGCAGATGCTGCATTTTCTTTTTAGAAATGACACTTTGTCACCCATGACTCAGTTGATAGCACTCTTGCCTAAGTCAAAAGGTTGTGGGTTCAGGTCCCACTTGTGAGCTTGAGCACTAAATCTAGGCTGACACTCCAGTGCAGAACCAAGGGAGTGATGCATTGTCTGAAGTGTTGCCTTTTGGAAGAGATGTTCAACCATGTCCCTGTCTGTCCTCTCAGGTGGACATAACAGATCACATGGCACTATTTTGAAGAAGACCAACAGCACTAAAATAAATTATCTGGTCTTTATTATATTGCTGTCTGTTGGACCTTGCTGTGCATAGATTAACTGGTGTGTATCCTACATTACAATAGCAACTACACTTCAAAAGTTCTTTGGATATCCTGAGGTCATGAAAGATGCTATATGAATGCAATTTTTCCTTGTCTTTTTTAAAATCTGAGTGAAAAGCTGAGATACAGCTGCATTTGGAAATTTCATTAATCTTATGTAGATTTTATTAAATGCTGTGCAAATGCAATCAGCTTTCAAGTTCAGTGAACATAAGGCAGATTTGATGTTGTGAAAGATTTATTATCTTTCAGCATTTGTACAACACAGCATCATCTAATGTATGCACAGTTCAGGAAGGTTAACAATTAGGTGGAGGAGTTTGTCTAATATCATGGACTGCATCATTTAGTCTGTGAGATAACACTCATGTGAGTTTACTTTCATAACACTACTGCTTTCTATGTATTTGTTGAGGCAGCTCACAGTACTGACTTAGAATTTGAACTGGTGGTACCAAAACAGCTTATATTGCAAAACAAACATTGTCTGGGCAATGCTGCAGCCCTTCATGACATTACTAGCATACTGTAATGAGTCTACCATAAATTTATCTTTTTTAACATTTTAAAGTGGTACCTTCATATTTTAACCCTGCAGTACAAATGCAACGTTATGGCTGACTTCCACTGGATAAGATATTGTATAACAGAGAGAGACAGGATATCATAATACTATCCTGAATCTGTCACCCATGTGATATTCAGTCAGGTTCCTCCCACAAAAAAATATGATCTCCAAAGCATGTCAGGCTTGCATCCTTGATTTGTGTGAGTTCTTTTTGTATCCCACTTTTCTCCCCTTCTTCTCTAAAAGTAGTGACTCCTGCTAGGTATTTTACCACAATCTTCTGTTACATTTGTCCAAGTGGCCATTCTTAACTGTATGATCTAAAGCAGTGAATGTTGCCACACTATTCAACAGTATAGGCTAACAAACCCAAGCTTGAATCTATTATTTCCAGCAGCTGCAATTTCCAGCAGGTTTTATTTGCTAACAGTGAAGAGCTATAACATTTTTTTCCCAGTTTAGAGGCACTGACTATGGCTATGGCTATGGTTAATAAAAATAGAAAATGCTGGAAATACTCAGCAGGTCTGGCAGCATCTCTGGAGAGAGAAACAGAGTTAATGTTTCAGGGTCAATTATCTTTCATCAGAACTGGGAAAATTCAGCAATGTAATAAGTTTTAAGCAAGTGAAATGGGGGAGGGAGGGGAAAAAAACCAAAGGAAAGGTCTGAGATCAGGTGGGAGACAGTAGAGATTAAATGACAAAAGATTTGATGGTGCAAGGCCAAAGGGAGTGGTAATGAGACAAGTAAATAAACAAAAGCTGTGTGTGGAGGAGGTGTGAATGACAGAATGATGAACAGTTGCCGTCCAAAAGCAAAAACAGGAGGAAAAACGAGACCAAAACCAAAACCCGCAAAGAATAAGGTAACAAAACAGTAGCAGAGATTATGGTCTAAAAACAAGAAATACTGGAAATACTCAGAAGATCTGGTAGCATCTGTGGAGAGTTAACATTTCAGGTCAGTGACCCTTCATCAGAACTGGAAAAGATTAGAAATGTAATAGGTTTTAAGCAAATAAAGTGGGGGTGAGGCAAGAGATAACAAAAGGCAAGGTATTGATAGGGCAGGGTCACAGAGAATAACTGACTAGAAGGTCACAGAGCAAAGGCAAACGGTATGTTAATGGTGTGTTGAAAGACAAAGCGTTAGTGCAGAGAGGGTGTTAATGGACAGAAAAATGAACAGCCCTGGCCCAAAGCACAAACATGAAAAAAAGTGGTTAGGCACATGGTTCGAAAAATGAATGACGAAACAAACTAAAATAAAATAAAATTTTAAAAAAAGAAAAAAGATGAAGTGCTGTTCTTCGAGCTTGTGTTGAGCTTCATTGGAATATCGCAGGACACTGAGGACAAAGACGTCAGCGTGAGAGCAAGGTGGAGAATTAAAGGTTGCCAATCCTCCAGAATTGTCCTGGAGGCTCCAGGAATTAAATATTACTCTCCAGGACTATTACGAGCAAGCTAAGAGAAAAACCATATGGACAGCAAAGAAAATTGTGTGACTTTTTTATTTTCTTTGAACTTTTTTATTATTTTATATTTATTAGTTATAAAAATATTGGAGTTGGGATCAAAAGGCTGTTTGACTAACAGTGAAACACCATCCAATCGGGTATTTAAGAGACTGTTTTCCAATTAGTATGGAAAGGCATTGCAAAGATGGATGTGCTGGACAACCAATGGCAGGTGCGTGGAAGTTGTGCAGTTGGAAGCAGGGAGTCCTGTGATGAGACCTCCCGGAATATATCCAACCCGAGTACTAATCCCCATGTCTTGACTGCGATTGACCTATTTAGCACAGAGGAAGAAGATTTTTTGTTAAATTCAAATCATAAATAGATTTGAGGGCAGGCACCATATCTGAGCTCAGTTTGTAGATATTTTAGAATCTTTCACTGAAGCCAATATTATTCTTTTTTGAGTTTTTTTTTAATTTGTAGGAGAAAGGTGTGGTCCATAGCAACGACCTTGGGAACAGTCAGGCTGAGTCACATGACTGCAAATTCTTATCCAGAGTGAGGGTAGTCAAGGTAACCTTCATGTGCAATAATTGAGAGTTGGGTTCAGATTTTCTGAGTTCCATTACACTCAGACCGTGCTTGATCAATTTGACAATTTAAAAAAAAGTGATTTGTTTTTGAAGATCTACATATTGAAGCACTAAAATGTTTTCAATGCACTTGGATTGCAATTGAAAATGGAGTAAAATAAGCAACAAAGCACTTGGGAGAAATCCCAGGACTGGCTGAGAGAAAATGTGTCAGAAGATGCTACCGTCTGTTCCAATTAGCATCAGCTCCTTTTATTTTTAGTTCAATGTGGCCGGTTTAGTTAATGTGCACAGTTTAAAGACATTGCACAAATTTAATAATACTGTAGTGGTTTATGACGTTTTATTAACTAGAGGATACATACCCAGGGCTGGATTTACACGGAATAAACCAGAACATCACAAATTACTTAACCCGCTCACAACAGCCATGACATGAGCAGTTTGTTTTGCGGAGACCACCAGTCCCTTGATATGCATCCTGTATCTCCAAATATAGCATGAGATTTGGTTGTGTCAAAAGTTTTTAACACTATTTTCAGTTACTTTCGTTTTTGTTTATTGTTGATCAGAATTTGCAAGCAGGAACGTGGTTACATTGCAGCACACACTTCTGGTCATGTTGCATTGTTTGAAGTTGCAGCTTTAACAAATGCAGTCAGACATAAGGTTGTTATCATAATCTGCAATAAGGCTGAATTTCTCACTGCTTCTAATTTTGCTAGTGCTCTGATAACACCTGCCAAGAACAATGCGACATACCATAAAAAGTCATCTGGCATGAGGAGCCTAGGCTTTTCATCTCTTAATTCAATCATTTTACTTCAAGGAAACTCTTCAAGGTTCAAGGTGCTAGTTTAAAAATTGTCAATGAGTTTCCAATGATGGGAGGAAAATAGCAATTATGGCCATCGGTAGTAGAGAAAATGCTAGAATCTTTTATAAAAGATATTATAACTAGACACTTAGAAAATAATGGTAGGATTGGGCAGTCAACATGGATTTATGAAAGGGCAATCATGTTTGACAAATCTGTTAGAGTTTTTGATGATGCCAGTAGCAGAATAGATAAAGGGAAACCACTGGATGAGTTGCATTTGGATTTTCAGAAGGCTTTTGATAAGGTCCCACACGGGAGGTTAGTAAACAAAATTAGAGCACATGGGATTGGGGGTAATATACCAGCATGGATTGAGAATTGGTTAATGAATGGAAAACAGAGAGTAGGAATAAATGGGTCATTCACCGGTTGGCAGGCTGTGACTAGTGGGATACCGCAAGGGTCAGTGCTTGGGCCCCATTTGTTCACAATCTATATCAATGATTTGGATGTGGGGACCAAGTGTAATATTTCCAAATTTGCTGATGACACAAACCTAGATGGGAATGTGTGTTGTGAGGGTGATGCAAAGAGACTTCAAGGGGATTTAGACAGGCTCAATGAGTGGCCAAGAACATGGCAAATGGAATATAATGTGGAAAAATGTTAAGTAATCCACTTTGGTAGGAAAAACAAAAATGCATAATATTTCTTAAATGGTGAGAGATTTGGAAGTGTTGATGTCCAAAGGGACCTGGGTGTCCTTGTTCATAAGTCACTAAAAGCTAACATGCAGGTGCAGCAAACAATTAGGAAGGCAAATGGTATGCTGGCCTTTATTACAAGAGGATTTGAGTATAGGAGTAAAGAAGCCTTGCTGCAATTGTATGGAGCCTTGGTGAGACCATACCGAGAGTATTGTGTACAGTTTTGATCTCCTTACCTTAGGAAGATCCATAGAGGGAGTGCAATGAAGAGTCACTAGACTGGTTCCTGGGATGGCAGGATTGTCCTTAAAAAAAAAGAGATTGAGGAGACTGGGCCAGCATTCTCTAGAATTTAGAAGAATGAGAGGTGATCTCATTGAAGCATACAAAATTCTTACGGGGCTTGACAAGGTTTATCCATGAAGGATGTTTCCCTTGGCTGGAGGTTCTAACATCAGGGGACACAGTCTCAATAAGAGATAGGCCATTTGGGACTGAGATGAGGAGGAATTTCTTCATTCAATGGGTGGTGAATCTTTGGAATTCTTTACCCAAGAGGGCTGTAGAGGCTCAGTCATTGTGTATGTTCAAGACAGAGATCGATAGATTTCTACATATTAAAGATATAAAGGGATATGGGAATAGTGTGGGAAAATGGCATTGAGGTAGAAGATCAGCCATGGAGCTGGCTGGAGGGGCTATGTTCCAATAACTGACACAAACGATTGCAGAATTTTAGACATAAATTGTGTTCAGAATAACTCTAGTTCCTGCGACCTTCTGCACTTGTTTTAAAAACATTGAATAGCAGACTGGTCAGAATGGTGAAAGCCCGTGGAATCCAAGAGAAAGTAACAAGTTGGATCCAAACTGGCTCAGTGCCAGGAAGCAAAGGGAAATGTTCAATGAGTGTTTTTGTGACTGGAAGGCTGTTTCCATTGAGATCCTGCAGGGTTCAGTACTAGGACCTTGATTTTCATATATCAACAATTTAGATTTAAAGGTAGGGCGCATGATATGAAGTTTGCAAATGATGTAAAAATTGGCCGTGTGGTTGATAGTGGGAAAGAAAACTGCAGAATGCTGGAAGATATCAACAGACTGATCAGATGAGCAGAAAAGTAGCAACTGGAATTTAATTTAGAGAAATGAGAAGTAATGCATTTGGGGAGGACAAAGAAGGCAAAAGAATACACAATAAATGGTAGAAATGTAGAGAAACAGAGAGACCTTGGAATGCATTTCCACAAATCCCTGAAGGTAGCAGGACAGGTAGATAAGATGGTTAAGAAGGCATACGGAATACTTTTCCGGAATACTGTGACTTTTCTAATATTTGTCAGTTCCGATGAAGGGTCACTGACCCAAAACGTTAACTCTGCTTCTCTTTCCACAGATGCTGCCAGACCTGCTGAGTGATTCCAGCATTTCTTGTTTTTATTACGGAATACTTTCCTTTATTAGCTGAAGCATAGAATATGAAGTAGGGAGATTATGCTAGAAATTCATAAAACACTAGTTAGGCCGCAGCTAGAATACTGCATACAGTTCAGGTCACCACATTATAGGAAGGATGTGATCGCACGAGAGAGGGTACAAAGGAGATTTATAAGGATGTTGCCACGACTGCAGAATTTTAGCTATGAAGAAATATTGGTTAGGCTGGGGTTGTTTTCTTTGTAGCACAGGAGGGGATATTTAATTGAGGTGTATAAACACAGGAGCAGCCAAGATAGAGTGGATTGGAAGGACCTATTTCCCTTAGCAGAGAGGTCAGTAACCAGGGGGCATAGATTTAAGCTCATTGGTGGAGGATTAGAGGTGCTTGAGGAGAAATGTTTTCACCCGGAGGGTGTTGGGGATCTGGAACTCACTGCCTGAAAGGGTGGTAGAGGCAGAAACCCTCAACGCATTTAAAAAGTACTTGGACATGCACTTGAGGTGACATAACCTACAAGGCTGTAGTAGGACATTCGGTAACCAGAGGACATAAATTTCAGGCAATTGGCAAAAGAACCAGATATGGTATGAAGAAAAACATTTTACACACTGAGTTGTTATATGGAATGCACTGCCTGGAAGGGTGATGGAAGCAAATTTAACAATAACTTCAAAAGGAAATTGAATATATAGTTGAAGTGAAAAAGATTTGCAGGGCTATGGGGAAAATGCATGGGAGTGGGTGAAATATGATAGCTCTTTCATAGAGCCAGCACAAGCACAATGGGCTGAATGGCCTCCTTATAGGCTACATCAATCCATCGAGCCTTTCCTGACCTCAGGACTTCCCAAAGCACTTTTGAAGTGTAGTCAACGTTGTAATACAAGGAAACTCAACAACTAAAATTGAACACAGCAAGATCCCATAATAGTGATAATATCCAGATAATCTATTTTAGTGATTATGGTTGGTTGAGGGACAAATATTGGCTAGGATACAAGAGACAACTCCCCTGCATCTTCAAATAGTGCTGTAGGATCTTTTACAACACTCGCTCAGTACCACACTGAAGATTCAGCCTGGATTATGTGCTCAATTCTCCGAAGTGTGAACAGAACCCACAACTTCTCTAACCTCGAGGCAAGAGTGCTATTGCTAAGCCACAGCTGATGTAGGATTAGCATAGGTTTGGAGACGATCTAATAGTCTTAAATGAAATAAGTGACAATCTTCTGTGCTAAAGCTAAAAACAATCATGCATCTGCCTGCCTGATACCAGCTTACCCATCATACCAACACTACACCTATATTAAACACACATACTTGTATGTGACAATTGAATAATCAAATAAATTATTAGGCCATTTGTATTTCCCTGCAGTTACACAAGTAACTACTTCCCATTATCCGAATTTACAGCTTCTTCTGTGTTGAGGCAGAATTGCACGTGACAAAAGAGAACAAAATGGTGATTTAAAATGATATTTCTTGCCCTTTGAATGGTACGTCATCCTACAGTGTATACTTTGTGGCCTTCTCTCATGAACCCCATATACTTGCCACCATGTAGCCATTTATTATGCACTCTTGAAATCCTCTGGTGGACTGTGGCTGATCCAAGAGATCTTTCATTTTCTTCAGAGAGGATGGTGATGATGGGATTCACTCAGCTGCCTAGCGCCTTGTTTACTTGCTTTGTGGCTTATGGATTGAGAAGGGTACAAACCTTAGCTAAAAATTATTGCCCTGTTCATTACAATAGCTGTCACTTGAGCCTGCCTTTTGATTTTCGAAGCAATAGGTCTCATCTTTCTGATCAATAGGTATGGATTGCCAGACAATTTGGTTTCTTACAATGGTCAGGAGTTGGATTTCATATTTGTTAGAGTGCCAGGATTAGCACGATGGAACTCTGATTTGGTCGGTTAAGTCCCCAGTGTCAGCAATCAAGGTGCTTTTAACAGAACACTGCTCTGTTCCTGTGTGTTCATGCATTAAGTGGCTTTCTCAAGCAATTACTGCGTTAAGTAGCCTAATAGACAACACCCAATAACTTGAGGCATGGAACCTGTAAATTATTGCTGCATTGAGTGAAATTTCTGTTTTTGACCATTGTAGAGTATGGCTACTTGGAGTGTAATTTCTGTACATGAACATTGGGCTGAATTTTACCAGCCCTCTGGGGATAGGCTGGGAGGCGGGGGGCCCATAAAATGGCAGGGGATGGTGGACTGCCCATCATTGTCCCGTCGCCATGCCATCTTGCGAGCGACAGGGAAGGTGGTGGATGGCCCTCCCGCCCAGAGGCCCATCGAGCCACCTGTGGCCAATTAAGGATCTCTTCCCCCTGCTGCTGACATTTTATGTCCCATGTTGGGACTAACAACATAGGCAAGGCTAGGATGGACGACCTGTTGGGGGATTATAAAGCACTAGGAACGAAATTAAGGAACAAGTCCTCGAGGGTCATAATCTCCGGATTACTGCCCGAGCCACGTGCAAATTGGCTTAGGCTTAAGAATATTAGGGAAGTAAACATGTGGCTAAGGGAGTGGTTTGGGAAAGAGGGGTTCCATTTCATGGGGCATTGGCATCAGTTTTGGAACCGGGGGGATCTGTACCGATGGGACGGTCTCCACCTGAACCGATCTGGAACCAGTGTTCTAGCAAAACGGATAAATAGGGTGGTCTCTAGGACTTTAAACTAGTGACTCGGGGGAAAGGGAAAGGGAAAACGATAGGGAGTATGATGGTAAATAAAAAGGTAAGCAGCAGGTTAACATGTGTGCAGGAGGGTTTAAGTTCAAGGCAGACTATGAAAGAAGCAGAAAGGAAGGATAACGCAGGAGTTATTATTAGAGATGTTGGAAATCATGAGGGTAAGAAAGCTAGCATAAAGGCATTTTACCTGAATGCTCGTAGCATTCGTAACAAGGTTGATGAGTTAACGGCACAAATCATCGCGAATGAATATGATTTGGTAGCCATTACGGAGACACGGTTACAGGTTGGTCACGACTGGGAGTTAAATATCCAGGGGTACCAGACTATTCGGAAGGACAAACAGGAAGGTAAGGGAGGTGGTGTAGTTCTGATATTCAAGGACGACATCAGGGCGGTGCTGAGAGATGAAATAGGTTCTATGGAGAATGAGGTTGAATCCATTTGGGTGGAAATTAGAAACTCTAAGAAGAAAAAGTCATTGATAGGCGTAGTCTATAGGCCACCAAATAATAACATCACATTGGGGAGGGCAATAAACAAAGAAATAACTAATGCCTGTAAAAATGGTACGGCAATTATCATGGGGGATTTTAATCTACATGTAGATTGGTCAAACCAGCACAGTCAGGGTAGCCTTGAGGAGGAGCTCGTTGAGTCTATCCGTGATAGTTTTCTTGAACAGTATGTAATGGAACCGACGAGGGAGCAAGCTATCCTAGATCTAGTCCTGTGTAATGAGACAGGAATAATTAATGACCTCATAGTTAGGGATCCTCTTGGAAGGAGTGATCACAGTATGGTTGAATTTAGAATACAGATGGAGAGTGTGAAGATAAAATCCAATACCAGGGTCCTGCGCTTGAACAAAGGGGACTACAATAGAATGAGGGAGGACTTGGCTAAAGTAGACTGGAAACAAAGATTTTATGGTGGGACAGTTGACGAGCAGTGGAGGACTTTCAAAGCAATTTTTCAAAGTGCTCAGCAAAAGTATATTCCAGTGAAAAGGAAGGACTGGAAGAAAAGGGGTAATCTGCCATGGGTGTCTAAGGAAATAAGGGAGGCTATCAAATTGAAAGAGAAGGCATACAAAGTGGCCAAAAGCAGCATGAAACTAGAAGATTGGGAAAACTTTAAAGGTCAACAGAAAGCCACAAAAAGAGATATAAAGAAAAGTAAGATAGAACATGAGAAAAAACTAGCACAGAATATAAAGACAGATAGCAAAAGTTTCTATAAATATATAAAACGAAAAAGAGTGGCTAAAGTAAACGTTGGTCCTTTAGAGGATGAGAAGGGGAATTTAGTTATGGGATATGATGAAATGGCCGAGGCATTGAACAGGTATTTTGTATCGGTCTTCACAGTGGAGGACATTAATAACATGCCAGTAATTGACAAAGAGACGAACGTAGGTGAGGACCTGGAAACAATCATTATTACGGAAGAGGTAGTGTTGGGCAAACTAATGGAGCTAAGGATTGATAAGTCTCCTGGCCCTGATGGAATGCATCCCAGGGTACTAAAAGAGATGGCGGGAGAAATAGCAGGTGCACTGGTGGTAATTTTCCAAAATTCGCTGGACTCTGCGGTAGTCCCAGCTAATTGGAAAACAGCAGATGTGACGCCACTGTTTAAAAAGGGAGGTAGACAAAAGATGGGGAATTATAGACCGGTTAGCTTAACCTCTGTAGTGGGGAAGATGCTAGAGTCTATTATCAAGGAATAAATACCAGGGCATCTCGAAAAAAATTGTCCCGTTGGGCAGACGCAGCATGGGTTCATGAAGGGCAGGTCATGCTTGACAAATCTTTTGGAATTCTATGATGACATTACGAGCAAAGTGGATAATGGGGACCCAGTGGATGCAGTGTACCTAGATTCCCAAAAGGCCTTCGACAAGGTGCCACATAAGAGGCTGCTGCATAAGATAAGGATGCATGGCGTTAGGGGTAAAGTATTAGCATGGATAGAGGATTGGTTGACTAACAGGAAGCAGAGAGTGGGGATAAATGAGTGCTATTCTGGTTGGCAATCAGTCACTCGTGGTGTGCCTCAGGGATTGGTGTTGGGACCGCAATTATTTACAATTTATATAGATGATTTGGAGTTGGGGACCACGTGTAGGGTGTCAAAGTTTGCAGATGACACTAAGATGAGTGGCAGAGCAAAGTGTGCAGATGACTGTGAAACTTTGCAGAGGAACATAGATACATTGAGTGAGTGGGCAAAGGTCTGGCAGATGGAATACAATGTTAATAAATGTGAAGTCATTCATTTCGGTAGGAGTAAAAGTAAAAAGGATTATTACTTGAATGGTAAAAAGTTGCAGCCTGCTGCTATGCAGAGGGACCTGGGTGTCCTTGTGCATGAATCGCAGAAGGTTGGTCTGCAGGTACAGCAAGTAATTAGGAAGGCAAATGGAATTTTGTCCTTCATTGCTAAAGGGATTGAGTTTAAAAGCAGAGAGGTTATGTTGCAGCTGTATAATGTACTGGTGAGGCCACACCTGGAGTACTGTGTGCAGTTTTGGTCTCCTTACTTGAGAAAGGATATACTGGCACTGGAGAGGGTGCAGAGGAGGTTCACTAGATTGATTCCGGAGTTGAGGGGGTTGGCTTATGAGGAGAGACTGAGTAGATTGGGATTATATTCATTGGAGTTCAGAAGAATGAGGGGCGATCTTATAGAAACATATAAAATCATGAAGGGAATAGATAAGATACAAGTAGAGAGGATGTTTCCACTGGCAGGTGAAGCTAGGACAAGAGGGCATAGCCTCAATATTAGAGGGAGCAGATTTAGGACTGAATTAAGAAGGAACTTCTTCACCCAGAGGGTTGTTAATCTATGGAATTCCTTGCCCAGTGAAGTAGTTGACACTTCTTCAGTAAACGTTTTTAAAGCTAAGGTAGATATCTTTTTGAACAATAAAGGAATTAAGGGATACGGTGAGAGCGCGGGTAAGTGGATTTGAGTCCACGAAAAGATCAGCCATGATCTTATTGAATGGCGGAGCAGGCTCGAGGGGCCAGACGGCCTACTCCTGCTCCTAGTTCTTATGATCTTATGATCTTTACCAATGGCGGGGAAGTCCTCCGTGGCCTCCCGGAGGTGTGGTGGGGGCCCCTCCTACTCAGGCGCCCTTTGGCCCATGGAGAGGCTGCCTGTAATAATGACTGCCCCCATGGCAATGGCACTACCTGCCCTCACCAACCACTCCCCCCACCCCACACTTCATTGGCTGCCTGACTGGCCCCATCACCCCAGACACCACTTACGTGGTTATGAGTATGCAGTCCATCCCTGGAGTCCTAGCAATGGCCACCGTTCCCAGTGGTGCTGTTGAGCCTGCTGCCAGGCCTCTGATTGGACAACAGCTCCTGGGGGCATGCAGCTGTCCTTAATGAGGATGGCAGCAGCCAATTAATTAGCTGCTGCAGATAAGGTGCGGCCCTTGGTCCTGCAGACTACCGAAGTGGGCTCCCTCCCCCCTCCCCTCGCTGCCAGGCCAGGCCCGTCAGCGGGACACTCACCGCGATAATAAAATTCAACCTGTAGTCTAATGTACATAAGCTGTTGCTGAGTTGGTTATGTATATAGACCTTAAGCATCATCACAGGATGTGATGTCACGAGTCTGTATCTCATGCCGATCAGTGTTCATGGAGATACCTAGTAACAAGAGCCCGAAAATAATCTCCTACTAATTTAACCCAGAGTCTGCTTTCCTCATTCGATATTAATAGCACATTGACAAGATAGTATATGGTGGCAGTAGTGAAATGACTCGCCCAGCATAAAAACAGAAGAGATCGAAGTCTTCGAGGAAACATGGAAAATTTGATTCCATTATCAGAAAGCTTTGAGTGACCGGCGGGGCCCATCCAGGCTGAAGAGTGGCCGAGATGGATCCAGAGATTCGACAGGTACCGTTCAGCCTGGGAAGCTGAATCTTTCTGGTGCAAGAGAAGGGGGCACTTTCAGCAGGTTTGAAACACAACAGAAATCAAAAACTGAAGACTGGAAAAAAGATAGAGGAAGTAAAAGAGGGTCAAACAATTAATACTCCCTTCCGAGGTGAAGTACAGGGAGAAAAATGAAGATTGCTAGGAAGCAGAAATTCTCGTCGGAAAAAATCAAACAACTTTTAAATTAGATACAGGAGCAGCGGTTCCTGTCCTGTCTGATCAAACACCTTGGCTGAAGAAAGAAAAGCTTAGGAAGGCCAACAAAAAATTATACGGGCCAGGAGGAATCCAGCTGAGCGTTCTGGGAGAAATACAGAAAACCTTATCATGCAAAATAACACAATCCTGAAAGCCCTATATGTCATTAGGAACCAAGACTGTTCACTCCTTGGTAAAAAAAGAATGCCTAGCCTTAAAACTGTTGTGTAGGGTGAAAGTGATCAAGGGATAGCAGAGACAGCTCAGTAATTTTAGAGCAGAATTCCCCAAACTATTCAAGGGCTTAGAGAAATTAAAGATGGAGTACCATATTACCCTCAATAAAGAGGCAGAACTGGTATGTTTATTTACACTGAGAAAGGTCCCAAACCCGCTCCTTGAAGAGGTGAAGAAAAAAATTGATGCCATATTAAACCAAGGATTTACCTCCAAAGTGACAAAACCCACTAGGTGTTGCTCTGTGATGGTCCCGGTATGAAAACCAAATGGGAATGTTAGGATTTGTGTGGACCTTACCCAACTCAATAAAGCAGTACAGAGGGAAATTCACCCAATGGCATCAGTCGATGACAGCCTTGCCAAATTGGAAAAAGTTCCATATTCACAAAGTTGGATGCAAATAGTGGATTCTGGCAGTTACCTTTAGATGAAGAGTCTAAATTGCTAACCACTTTTATCACGTCCTTCAGCAGATTCTGCTTCAACAGATTGCCATTTGGTATTGCGTCAGCACCAGAGTTATTCTAGCGGATGACGTCAACAATCCTAAAAGGCTTGGAGGAAATCATCTGCCACGTGGATGATGTTCTGATTCATAGAGCAAACCAAGAAAAGCACAACGCAAGAGTGAGAATGGTATTACATCGGTTACAAGGGGCAGGACTCACCTTGAATGACAAGTGTGTATTCTCACAGTCGACAGTGAGGTTCCTTGACCACATAATTGATGGATGTGGAATTACAATAAATCCACAGAAGACGAAGGCAGTAAAAGATTTCCCAGCGCCAAGGAATATTACAGACCTACAATAATTTATGGGTATCGTTAAGCAGGAAGGGAAATTTCTTCCAAATCTAGCAACTATTAACGAGCCTTTATGACAGCTGCTAAAGAACAACAATACCTGGTGCTGGGGAGATGGCCAGAAAGACTCTTTTGAGAGGATAAAATAAATGTTGACTTCGCCAGAGGTTTTGGCACATTTTGTTCTAAAGACCATTATTGCAGCAGGCACATTGTCAGCAGGACTAGGTGCAGTCCTGTTCCAGGTTCAAAAACATGGATAACGCAGGCTGGTGTGCTTTGCCTCTCATTCTCTATCAGAGCAAGAATGAAGGAACACGGTGATTGAACAGGAAGCATTAGCAGCAACATGGGCATGCAAAAAATTTTTGGGCTACATACTGGGCCTCAAGGTCAAGATCAAAACTGACCACAAGCCACTAGTAATGTTACTAGCAATTAGTAATTCTCGGCACAGGCTTGGAGAGCCGAATGGCCTGTTCCTGTGCTGTACTGTTCTTTGTTCTTTTGTTCTTTGTTACTTAATTCCAAAGAATTAGCAAAATTACTCCGAGGGTACAGAGATTTCGATTACGACTTATGAGATATGACACAATTGAATACGTCCCAGGGAAGCATCAAGTGACAGCTGATGTGTTATCGAGAGCATCAAATGATCTACCTGAACTGGGAGATGTCTCATTCTTGGAGGAAGTGGAAGTCTTTGCTTTCGCTATTACCGAAGATTTGCTGGCAACTGCTCAAAAGTTAGGCCAAATTAGGAGCCTACAGAAAGAGAATGAAGTCTGCGAAAAAGTAAGACAGTTCTGCCAAGAAGGTTGGCCAGAATATATGCCAAATAACCCAATCCTGAGAAAGTATTATGAGCAAAAAAGCCATCATACTATTGTCGACAACTTACTAGTCTACGACAAAAGACTAGTTATTCCTAGAGCTTTAAGATTAGACATCTTAGAGAAACTACACCAAGGGCACTTAGGAATCACCAAGTGTCGAACAAGAGCTAGGAACTCAGTATGGTGGACGGGGATTTTCAAGGAGATTGAAGACATGATCTCCAATTGCATTAAATGTGCTACAACCAGACAGGACTCCAGGGAGCCACTGATGTTGTACTCGTTTCCATCCAGACCATGGGAGCGCCTAGGAATGGACTTCTTTGAATGCAGAGGGAAGAATTTCCTCATTGTCATGGATTATTATCCTAGATGGGTTGAAGTCAAACCAATACATGGCCAGAGTCCTGAAGCCATAATAAAGTCACTGAAAGAGATTTTCGCCACACATGGCATTTCAGATCTAGTGATCTCTGATAATGGTCCACAATTTGTGAACCAGGCAGTCTAGTAGTTCGCAGAAATGTGTGGGTTTGCCCATGTTACAAGTTCACTGACATACCACCAGGGCAATGGAGAAGCAGAGAGAGCTGTTCAAACCATGAAAACGCTACTGCAAAGGAACAAGGATTTTCAGCTAGCACTGTTAAATTACCAATAACACAAGTCCAGAATGTGCTGGCTCCATGTGAGTTGCTAATTGGTCAGAGATTGAGGACATAACTACCCACACTCCCAAGCACCCTTCAGCCATGCTGAGGACCAGGAAAGGCTGAGGAATGGAGGGAGAGAGAAAGAAAGGTTGTCTAAGATAGGCGTTACAGAGCAAAGAACCAAACTGACCTATAACCTCGAGGTTTGGTTTGAATCAAAGACCAGGGTCGATATTGTTAAACTCCAGAAAGTTTCTCGCGGAAGGATAATGCTGGAGCCTATCTTTGCACAATTTCGCATTTATTGTACAGAGTAAAAGGATTACAGATATGTAGCTCCTCACTCAAACCCTCCACCAGTAAGAGTCTCCTTATAAGTGCCCAAGTAAGACCCCAGTTAACGCCCTCCACCTGCATATAATTAAACAATCGATACACAATTAACAGATATGGGGAAGTGATGGAGAAATCTCCATATCGTTGGTCATACATCGTCCAGACAGACCAAGGATGGATAAGGAGGAATTGAAGATCTTTGGTACTGGCACATCCAAATAAAGAATTGATGAAAGATCAATTGTCAGCTACTAGAGAGAGAGCTAATGAACCAGTGACACAACCAATAACAGATAACCCAGACAACAGTGAAGACAGAGAGCATGAGTCATCTGATAGTTCCACTCACACACAGGAAAGTGAGGAAGAAGAAATAAAAGACTCAATACCCCAAACAAGTGAAAGAATAACACTCTATGGCAGAGTTGTGAGAACCCCACAATGTTACAGATCTGATGAATGAAGTCCGAGACTTGGGGAGAGATGTAGTATAATGTACATAAGCTGTTGCTGCATTGATTATGTATATAGACCATAAGTAACATCACAGGATGTGATTACACAAGTCTGTACCTTGTGCTGATCAGTATTCATGTAGATACCTATTAAGAAGATCCCTGTAGATAAATTCTTGTTAATTTGACCCACAGTCTACTTTTCTCATTCGATACTGATAGCATATTGATAAGTACACAGCCCATTGTGCTTCAGTACCTGCTACCAGCTAATAATAACTATGATAGTAACAGTATGCAAACTGTGGACTTTACTGGTCGTTAAATGCAGAGTTGTATTTCATGATCTTTTGTGACAATGCTGTAATGTTTGAAATGCTAGCTGTATGAAACATGTTTCTTAGCTTCCTTTCATATCAACAGAATTCCTGTTTTCCTTATTTGATCTGATTTTGAAAGAAAGCTGCTCTTACAAACCTTTTTTCCTCCTGAAAAAATATGTTTTACCTGTGGAGTTGAAGCATCTTATGGCAGTAGGAGCTGAAAGACAACACTGAGCCTTGCTGCGGCCTTGACAAAAGTTGTTTCCCCATGTAGAGTGGGGGAAGGGGATTGTAACAGATCTTGTCCCCGGCCACTCAACAGTTTGCATTGGCCAACTCACAGCAGCATTGGTACAAGCCTTGGTAACAAAATAAAGAGATTCTTAAATGCTTCCGCTTCCTCCAAAAGGAGAAGTTTAAATGCCCATTCAAAAATATTTAAGCAACTTACTTCTATGACTGACAGTTCAAACGCATAATCATTTTACCTGCAAAACCCCCACCAAATGTGAGGTATTCTTCTTGACTATCTCCATTGTGATATAAGATTAGACCTTCCATTTTTCAGTCAGATGTACAAACATAAGTAGCGCACAGATGATTATGCTCAAGCAACCTCTCACTTTCCTGTATAATCCAGTCTTGCAGTTCCAATTAACATAGCATTCTGTTACTAAAAAACTACATGCACAATATCAGTATTCCTGCTAATTGCTGTAAATAATTCCCCACCACAAATATTTCCTAGTTATCTGACTGATTTAAAATAAGTTATAGAATATATTTAATGGCATAATTTTTCCATATTGAAGCACTTCAAGCTGTTGCAAGTAACCAAAATGAAATGTATATCCCCTAACCTTGCTGGACTTGAGAATATTACAGTCTGTGAGTACTTAATAGAGGAGCACAATAGTGGAGAGTTGAAAACCCATTCTATTCCACAGAGTGAGGTAAATCTAGTAAATCAACTGTAACGTGTTCCTCAATGTGTAGTGTATATGTGGGGTTTTATATTAAATTTTAGATGATGCCCCAAATGCTATTCAATGACGGAATGTTCAACCCTGTTATTCAAATTGAATACCACCCTTAAAACCAATTAAGTGCTCCTGCAATGGCTCAGTGAGTTTACCCACACTTGAAAGGGAAAAAAATTGCAGGGTTATTGGGAAAGACCAGGGCTGTGAAACTTATTGGATAGCTCTTTCAAAGAACTGGCACGGGCACAATGGGTTGAACAAACTCCTTCCGTGTTGCATGATTCTATGATCCAGTGAATAGTCATTCATATCAAGAATGCTTTATAAACTATCCAGTCGGTACTGAGTTAGCTGATCTCAATCAAGGCAGCAGTGAAGTTACAACTGCCCTTCTTAATGCTTCTGGATTAAGAAGGAGAAACTTTCTCCAGTAGCCCTTGGTAGAGTTGAACGTGTATTGTATGTTGCTTCGTCTTTTTTGAACTGGCATTTAAACTTCTTCCCTGATGGCTTCCCAGAAATGAGCCAACAATGTGGCAATGTGATTTGCCAATATTGTGTTAGGCTGGAATCTAGGTGAGCTGTGCTGGGCCCTTTGATTGAATAGTTTGTTAATGCTCACCACCAAGCCTCATACATGACCAATGTCCAGCAAGCAAACTACAACACTTTCAGGAAAGGAAGAGGAGTAGGTGAGAAAACTGGGAAGGAAATTTTCTTAGTTTTACCATTGGTTACTTTGCCATGCACAACATACAGGACTACAAAACAATTTGTATTAATCAACTGAATATGGCACGCTTGTCAGTGGCAAAGAGATGGAAGGGTACAGGATGTACTTGAAAGGCTAGCTATGCTTAGAGTGGATAATTCGCCTTGTCCAAATGGCTTGCATCTGAGGTTGCTAAAGGGAGTGGAGAGGAGAGATAGTGGAAGAGCTTGCCATAATCTTCCAATCTTCCCTTGATACAGGGGAGGTGCCAGAGGATTGCAAAGTGGCAAATGTGACACCCTTGTTCAAGGATGTAAGCACATTCCTAGTAACTATGGGCCAGTCAATTTAACTTCAGTGGTGGGTAAGGTTTTAGAAACAATAATCAAGGAAAAAATTAACCGGCACTTGGAGAGTTTTGGGTTAATTAAGGAGTGCCAGCATGGATTTGTAAAATGCAGATCATATTTGACAAATCTAATTGAATTTTTTGATGAGGTAACGGAGAAGGATGATGAAGGGAATGCAGTGGATGTTGTTATATGGATTTTAAAAAAAAATTGCCAAGACTGGTTACAAAATTGAGGTTCAAGGAATAGGAGAGTCAGTGTCAGCTTGGAAAAACAATTGGCTTAAGGCCAGAAAACAGCAAGTCGATAAATGATTGTTTTTCAGACTAGAGGATGGTGTACAGAGGTGTTCCCCAAAGGTCAGTGCTAGGACCACTGCTTTTTTATATATATATATAAATGACTTGGATCTTGGAATACAGAGAAAAATTTCAAAATCTGCCATTAATGCCAAATTTGGAGGTGTGGTAAACAGTGAGGATGAGGTATAGAGTCTATGATTCTATACCAATTGACTGCAGCAGGACATAGATAGGCTAGCAGAATGGGCAGACAATTGGCAGATGGAATTTAATACAGAAAAGTGTGAGGTGATGCATTTTGGCAGAAGGGATAGGGAGAGGCAATATAGACTTAATGGCACAGTACTAAAGAGTGTGCAGGGATAGAGGGACCTGGGTGTTCATGTGCAAAGGTCTTTGAGGGTGACAGGACATATTGAGAGAGTAGTTAGCAAAGCATAGGATCTTGAGTTTCATAAATGAGGTATTGAGTACAAAAACAGGAAAATTATGCTGAACCTTTATAAAGCTCCGCTTAGTCCTCAACTAGAGTATTGCATCCAGTTCTGGTCACCACACTTTAAGAAGGATGTGAAGATCCTTGAGAGGGTGCAGAGGGAATTTACCAGAATGGTTCCAGGGATGAG